>NW_026117365.1:0-34376 GCF_001640805.2 Lates calcarifer | reverse complement strand
AACATGAGCACCTTCAGCAACTTGCAAGTGTCTGGTAATTCATTTCTGCCTCCTTTCACTGGTTTGTCTTGCTGCGTCATTCTGCCAGATCGTGGGTACTTTTTATAGTCATCAGCATCAATTGTAGTGATGTGACACTGAAGCTGAGCCAGTGTTGCAGAGTTGTGTGCATCTACTTGTCTATTAGTAGCAAAAATGTGCAGGACATCAGTTGGACAAAGTTGTGGTTCAGTGACAGCTTGTGACAGCAAAGCTCTGTCTGCGTCAGACAGCTCATCAGACTTTTCCTTCACACGGATCCTGTTCAACATCTCTGCAAAGGCAACATCATCTTTCTGTTGCATAATCTCAGTCAGAGTGATCATCTGAAAGTGTTCCTGCCACAGGTCAATCTGTGATGGGTCGTACATACACAGAGGTTTAGACTGTCGCACTGGTGGGAGCTGATAAAAGTCTCCAACTGCAATTACTGACATTTCTCCAAAGGGTTTCTGACTGCCTTTGATCTGTTTGAGTCTTGCATCCACGTAGGCAAAGAGGAGCTTTGACACCATAGACACTTTATCAGTGATGTTGATTTCAGCATTTAGAAGCTCTGCTCTGACCTCAGGACAGTGGGCCTTGATATGTCAGCCTCTTCAGCATGTCTGGGCAGTTTGCTCAGTATCTTAGATGCCTCTGAGTAGATGCATTTGATGAGATGTGACTTCCCTGTGCCAGCACCACCGTTGATGTAAAAGAACAGCTGCTCTGGATTCAGTCCACAAACACGTTTTTTGCACCAGTCTCTCACTGCATAGAATACACAGGCCTGCTTCTGGTTCAGATTCTGGTACATGTGACGTAAACCACAGGATCAGTGACAGGGGCTCTCTGATGGCTCTGGCCTCTGTTTCAGCATTAGCCTGTTGACTGTAGTCTGGGACATTTTCTTGAACATTGTCATGATCTGCTCTGCTGCCTCCAGTTCATAGATACACTCCAACCTGTCTGCTTCAGATTCCTCTGTTCTCCTCATACTCTTCAACAGCTTCCTCAATCTTCTTACTGTTCATTTCATAATTGTCTTTGTTTCGTTTGACAACGTCTCTGACGGGCTCAGGAAGGTCAGAACCAGGCAACTGCAGCGTAAGCTGCTGTGTTCCCCAGATGTTCATTTATAGCAGGGGCAAAACATTTTTACCTTTTCTCTGCTGACCATAGACAAATCTGCATGTGGACGCCAAAGTCATCCACACATCTGTTCAAACTCTGGTGTTTCAGGATCTGGATTTGTATTTGTCGGTCAAAGATGTCATCCACACATTTGAACACCTCTGCTGTTGTGCTCTCCAGGTACGAGAGGGGGGCGACTCATTTTCAGTGGGTTGTCATCGGTTGTATGAACACGACAGCACGTGAACACTGTTTCATGTGAAGGCCACAGGCACAGCTCACACACTCCTGAGCACTGATCTCTCTCTTTTTGGAATAAGCCTGCATGACCTCTCTCATCTCATCACTGTTTGAATGACTGTTTTGAGGTACTCAGACAGTTTAGACTCCTGCTTTGTTATGTAGCTGGTGAGGTACATGATGCATGAATATGCATTGAGAATGTAACTGAAAATCAATATTAGCATCCCAGGCCTCAAGTAGATGTAGATTATATCCATTTACCCAGCAGTCCTTTGGGTCACGTTTCAGTATCACAGCACAGGATTTGTTTATCTTCCGCAGACACTGGTGATACTCCTCGACTGTTAACTGACATCGAGCCAGGAGCTGCTTCAAACTCAGGGAGGCACTTTCAGGTTCATTCTGCAGCTGGTTGAGTGGTCTGAGCTTAGTCTTTGCTGTTAGCAGGTCCAGTGCATCATCATCATCACCATCATCATCACCATCATTAGGTCTAATGATCATTGTCTTTCTGCATGGTGGTTTGGGAAATCCAAATCTGCATCCAGAGCCCAGACTTCTGAAACATGTCTTTGAGTGGTTTTTACACAGGGCATGTCAACATCCTGCTCATTATCAGGCTCATGTTCTGCCTCATGAAGTGCACCATTGTCCAACCTGTCAATTTCCATCAGATCATCCTCATTCATCATCATCATCATCATCATCAGGGAGTGTGGGGTCACACAGCTCAGCCTCATCTCTGATACTTATGTCCTCATACTGTGGGTGAATGTGTTTCAGTTTATTCAGGGCCTGTAGCAGTTTAGACCAGGTGACAGTCTGGAACAGCTGATGACCTCTGTAACACAGTCGTCTCTTCAGTTTGACTCTCAGGACTTGAGACTCACTTCTCAGTCTGGGTAACGCTTCAACTGTTTTCCTGCACCTCAGATGGGACACACACCACATTACCACGTATTGCTCTCTGTCTGCCTTTGGGAAGTGGGATGATCTTAGCAAATGGAAAACACTTGGCGATCAGATGTCTCTCCAAAATGTTGAGGTCACACAGCTCAGGTGGAATATCAACCAGCTCCATGTTGTTGGCTACAGCCAGAGAGGGCATGGCTCCTTTTTAAGATGATCATGACAGGTGTGACACATCCATTCATCCTTTCTCTCATCAGGAATTTTACACTGTTCATTTCTGCAGCCATCATCACAAACATGAACATATTTTCCTGTCAGACATTCAGCAGCCACTTCTGCATTTTTGACATAATCTGAGTTTCACCTGGTTCTCAAATGAAGCTTTATGACAGACAGTGCAGATGTAAGTGGGGCCGGCATTTATATGTGATCTGAAAACAGATATGGCCTCTTTGATCAAACTGTGGTCACTTTCTGGGGTTTATCTGTTTATCCGTCTGTATTTCCTCTTTATCTTCATGGCACATCTCATGTTGTGCAGAATTTTAAATGTAAGATTGTTGTTATAACTGTCTCGCATGATTTGTTTCATGAGTTGTCTGTGTCTTATCTTGAACGACTGATCATGTGCGTGATGCTGAGTGACATAAGATCGCTGCCTCTGCCTGAATTCTGCATTTTCCCTGTATCTTTTGGTGAAGTATTGATTTTCTTATTATTTATTGATTTTCTCTGATGAAAACTGTCATCTTCTCTGAATTTTTTTAGTACAGATTTAGTACAGATTTTTTTCAGCCTGAAGTTTAAATTTTCTTTGTATGTTTTGGTGAAATACTGTTTTTGTTTCTGTCTGAAGTTGGAATTGCTGTGATAGCGGTTGGTGATGTACTGCTGTTTCTCTTGTCTGAATCCTTCATTACAGTATTTGTTGCTTGAATAAGATTTCTTTTTGGCTCTATATGATTCATTAGAAGAATATTTTTCCTTCTCTTTTCTTTTTTGCTTCTCTTTTCTTTTTGGTGCTTTCCCTGAGATCATTAGTCTCCTCTGAAATGTTCTCCTTTCATTTTTACCAAGTTTGACCAGTTTAGAGGAGAGGTCATGTGACACTTTATCAGACAGATCACTGGCAGCAGGTTTTATCAGTGGAACAGTTGAGAGTGATTCTTTGTGAGGAGCATCATGTGCTGTGACAGAATTAAAGCTGAACTGGCTCAATGGTTGTGGTTCAGTTTCCATATCAGTACATGCTTCATGTAACATGTCATCAGAGAGGTCAGTGACCACAGTGTTTGTCTTTGGAGCATCAACCACAACAGGACTGGGAGTTGTAGTCTGAGTGTCTGGGATGGCTTCACTCTGATTGGCTGTGTTCTCACTGTCAAACTCCACAGGCTTCAGCTCATAGTTACAGGTGGACTGTGTACCAAAGCTCTTGTGACACATTTTGATCCTGTCAATCATGTCACTGAGACGTGTGAATGTCACCATGACAGCTTTACCAGCAAACAGTGACGGCAAACCATCCTCTCCTCTGGGGTGTGGCTCAAAGAAACCGTACCTGCCTGATCTGGTTCTGAACACTGCCATACACAACCCTGTCATCAACAGCGAGGCATACTGCACATCTGACAGCAGACAGCTCAGTCCAGCCTCCAGGTCCAGAAAACTGTCCACAGCTCCAGGTAAAGGATCTCCTAATGTGCCGTACCGGGAAAGTAGTGTTTTGTCAGCGTGCTGGGACTAAATCTGGGAGCTCATCAGTGGTGAGGTGAGCGTGCTGAGGAAACATCTGTCTCACCTGTTTATACAACACGTTACCTTTATCCAAAACACAGTCAAGGTCTGTGCTGGTGATGTTTTCACTCTCATGAAGGAATGCTAGAAAGGTGAGAGAGTTACAGGTACACTGCTGGTTTCTGTATCTGCCGTATTTAATAGAAGCCTGGCTGCAGGACGCTCTGACACGTTGTTCACCAGGCTGATCTCCCACGTTCACACTGTCTGTATGAGGAGGTCCTGCTACACATGAAGCATCTCTCTGACGCTGTGTCTGTACCTGAAACATGGTGTTCACCTCTGTGCTTCACCTGGTGCATCTGAACAGACTCTGCTACACACAGAGTTTCACTGTGACGTCCTCTCTTCACAACGTCAGCGTACGATACCTGTGGTACACACACTGCATCACGTTGACCTGCCTGGTTCACAGCTTCAGCAGGAGACACCACAGACTCTCTCACCAAGTCTCTGCTCTGAGGACCAGGACCTTCTGCTTGTTCACATGGTGCTGCACACTGAGACTCCCTCTGCTGCTGCCACTGTAGCTTTGTAGCCTGAGACCTTTTACTCTTCCTTGGCATCGTTGTTGTTCTCCAAAACCACAGTTATCACTCTTGTATATATATTTACACAAACCAGACACTAACAGTGCTATTAGGGATTGTGTTTCAAGGCTTTCTGTAGAGACTGACTATAAATGTTTAACAGCGTCTTAGATCAAACTATGACTTTCAATGAGGCTATTCAGTAACAAATCAGAAAATAATTGAATGCTTTGACTGAAAGTTAGCTATCTCTTATATGTGACAGTTAATATTCAGAATCAATAACACAGGTGTGGTAGTGTGGTGTGAGACGAGTGCCTCAGGTAACAGGATTCAGCCACGTGTTGATTCAGTCACAGTCAGGAACATTGAGTCTGTAGACCAGGACCAGCAGCCACTCCAAATAAATCCAGATCCTCCTTTTTATTTCAATGTCAACAGGTTAAACATCAACAAACACTCAACACAAACCTGAGTACAAACCTCTGAGCAGCAGGCCAAAATGAGTAGACAGGAACAGACTGAGGTCTACATACAGTGCTCTTCTGCTATCATTTTTTATTTCAAATATAATAAAGAAAGCTCTGTATCCCAACAGTAATTTTTCAATTTTTTTAGTTGATCTTTATACAATACGCCAAATTTTGTATCTACATATAACAAGATATATATATAAATGCACACACACACATATATTTTATCTCAAACAAATTGTTTTTAGCCTTTGGAATGAATGATGTTTTAAACTTAATGTCCAAATCAGTTCTGTGAAAAATATGGATCTCCTTAAGTTTCAATTAGTAATCAGATCAGGTTTTGTCCAATTACAGATTTTTCACTGTTTATGCCAAACTTGATAAATATATTAATCTATAAATGATTATTGCCAAATGCAAGGATCAAATGATGTTTGGGAGAGAGACAGCACAGACAGAGTGTGAGAGCAGAGAACCTCTCAGAGTCACAATGAAGCAAGATCAGGTAGCTGTTACCAGAGTTTCACTTGAGATTCACAGTGTCCATAAACCAGAGATCTCCAGTCAGACTCTCTCACCAAGTCTCTGAGAATTTAAAAAATAAAAACTGGTCTTAAAAACATAGTTTGGATTGTGTTTTTTACTGTTACAGTAATCATGATTATAACTGTGGCTACTGTCATTCAACATTGTTTAAATATTCAAGGGCAATAATAATACTCTGCATAAATGATAAAGAAAACATCTTGTTTACATGACCTATGCAAAGCACTGGCAGTCATATCTTGCTGATGTCTTCAGAGCAGTCATTTGTGAGAGGAGGAAGTTGAAATGTGTTTTCATGCCACGGCCACTAGATGGCAGCAAGAGACTGCACATTAAGCCAGGATCAGTCACTTTGACACTTGATGATCTCCACTTTGGCAGGCAGAAAAGCCTCCAGGAAAAGACCAACACATTAATATGGCTTGGATGTGATGGCGGCCTACGAGCTATGCCACACGCTTCACCTTGAGATGCATTTACAGCTACTTTGCCTTTATTCACAGAGCTCACTGTTTGTGTAAGATACAAACGGTTCTTCATGGTTCTTGATTTTTATTCTTCGGACCAACATGCTTGCGCTGTGGTCCAACCTAGATGTTGCTGTGTACACACTGTCACAGACTCACCATGCCAGCTGAGAGAGAGGAGAGATGCGTCCAGTGAGGTCAAAGCTGAACAGGAATATCATTTCAAGACATTTTTTCAAGACATTTTTAGAGGCTTTTACTAATCAACCATTCTGTTTTTTTCTGTTTTTTGTTTTAAGATCAGGGTTATCACAGATTTGTTGATTAAAAGATGATTCCAGTGTAGGCCTACAAATGGATATTCAGCCTATGTAGGAAAAGTTTTGAAAGCAACAAAAAAACAAATTAGTGAAATCAAAAACCTATGCAATAGGCTGTTAAAATAAACAAATAATATAATATGAAGTCCTTACGTATCACTTGTTTTTTTTGTTCTGTGACAACACTGGCTTTTGAAGGGGGTTACAATAGATAACCACACAGTCTCAGTAAATAAAACCATGATCTTTATCCTTATCCTAACCACTCCCTACCACATACCTGGGAAAAGAGAAAACAGAAGTATGTGTCACAAACTTGGAAGTACCGTCATATCTGTAACCACTGAGGAGTTGGGAAACACAAAAGTATAGTAAATTGATTTAGTAGATTTGTATCTTTGGCTAGGAAGGTCATATACTCATGGGAAAAAAGTACCTCTGGGTTCACCTGTCAAATCTGGTGCCCATAGCACCACCTACATTAAGGTCAAGTTTGGCAAAATCATGCATGAAAAGGGGCCAAATGGTCTTAAACGTGCTCCTAAACACTTTCTAGGGGGGATGCAACTTGGTTTCAGGTCGCTGCCACCTTCAAAGCAAAAGTTATTCAATTAAAACCAACTGCACCTTGGGTGCAGGGTGGCTGAAACCCCCTGTCCTCAAGTTGCACTCCACAAAAGTCATTACTCAAACCCTACACCAAAGAGGTGAATGAAGAAACGTTTAAAACTGCACTACTGTGTCTTTTTCATGAAAGTAATCATGAAAGTAGTTTGTTTGTGTGTCTTCAAGAGACCAAAGGGTCAAATTTTTCTTTTGCACATTTTCCAACAGGTGTGGTCTTCTACCATTGCTATACTATACTAAGATAGTGGGTGAAATATTTTACGGGGCTCCAAGATCAGAATTACTTATATGCACATGTCAAGGCTTGGGAGACTGCCAGGAGTCTCTCAGGGCTCCCTGACAGACTTGCACTTAGACTTGCACTTTAAAGTAATTTCTATACTAGTTTGTTAACTGTCTTGAGAGTATGTAGAATTTAAACTATAATTTGTATGAGTAAATTAAAAACAATGCAAAGTGTGCAGGGTGACTGAAAAAAATTAATAAAATTAATTGTACTTCCTGTTTACTTTCTTCCTCAGGTACATCAGGGAATGGCGTTCAGACGGGTGGGGAGGAGGAGGACTTTGCTGTCCTTCGAGACAGTATTGAGGGCAGAATAACTCCCCTAAAAGTAAAAAGATGTCATGATAATCATAATGATATAATTGAAATATTAAGGATACAGATGAAAAGATACAGTACAGTCACCAAACACACCTAATTTTGTTGATGGTTACTCTTCATCTTGTGTCCTGATCAGGTGAATTAATAAGAAAGACAGATGATAAAGCTAAGATTCAACTATAATTATCCCTGAGCATTAACATTTCAGGTCCGTCCTAATGTATATTTGTTAATTGATAGTATCAAGGATCAGGTAATACTGTATGTACTTTGCAGCAGATCCTAAAGATTTTCTTTGTATATGATTACAGTTAAGATTCCTACATTGCAGGATTCTACAAGAGACCACAGGAGGAGTCTACAATATGGCTCAACCCAGGGACAGTCTAAGAACTTTATAATATATATTAGATATACCTACATGTAATATTAGCCACTTCAGGTTTAAATCAGAGAAGGGAACAGCTGTATGTACTGTTGTATTAGAGCACTATTAGACTGTTATAATGGTAATCATAATAATGGTAATACCTATAAGTCTAATAATGTTAGTGTTCAATAATAGATGAAAGCTATAAATGAAGGTAAATGTCCTTCCATGCAAGTAATCTGGCACTCTGTGTCCCTATGAATTGATGTTCCACAACTTACTGTTCATGTAGCACTGACAACTTTATTGAACAAAGTGTATGAGGTGGGGAAACACAGAGAATTACAGCACAGACAAAGTATCATTGAACATGTTTAAGAATGAAAAGTAATAAAAATAAAGACTATTTACAGTTTGAACCTGAGTGTACATGAAAATAAAGACTATTTAAAGTTTGGCTGCTCTGTCCTCTCCACAGGTCAGGCTGTGGCTGCAGGCTGCTGTGATTGGGAGTCTACGGTCTGCTCGACCAAACAGAAGGCGCAACCGTCTCCAGTGACCACAGACTGTTGTAAGATGGGTATGATGGGCTCCCCGTCTCTCAGCATGGACCTGCCGGCGAAGCTCCACCTGCAGCAAGGTAACAGAGCCAGCCGGTGTTACATCGTCTTCCACAACCCTGACTCCATGCAACTGTAACTTATTTACGTCACTCAATATGAAGGGTCACTTAATAACATGTCCCAGCAATATAACCGCCATTTTCTAAACTTTATTATTCAGTCAACATGTAAGTGTGTGTGGCAGGGGGTGTGGCTGGCTCCTCCTGTTGGCAGCAGAGGCACACCTGAATTCACTCAGTCTATTCCCTCCACCTCATAAGCCCGGCCTTCACTCCTGCTCGCTGCCAGAATATTCCATGCTCTCACTCTTCATGCAGTTTCCCAGCGTTACCTGCGTCAAGATTCTCCTGTGCTCTGCTGCAGAAGACTTCCTCCTGCCAGCCAGCTCCCTGCCTCCCCTGTCTGCCTTTAGTTCTGGCTTTGGTCCGTATCGTTATTAAAGAACCTTCAGTTCCCTCTCACCAGTGTGTGTGTGTGTCTCTGCTCTGGGGTCCTAGACTTAAAAGAACCTAACAAAAGTAAGTGTAGCCTTACTTTCAGCACTGATGCTTCCAGTACAATTCAATGCTCATAGGCTTACTGTTACTGTAGGCTAGTAGTTGCAGTTGCTATGTTCACAGTACTGTAAACTATACTGTAATGTCCATAAATCTGGAGTGAATATACTGTAAATACACTAGTCCCTGGCCGGTGTGGTGGCTATGTCACCCTCTGTGCAGCCAGTAAGTAACTTGGGGCTTCTCCACTGTCACTGTGGAGTCTAGTCAAAGCTGGGTTCGGCACACCGGACGGTTTTTCCCCTGTGGCCTGGCAAGGGAAAATATTGCCTGTGACGTGGATGAAGTCCTCTGGCTGGACCCTGGACACAGACATGATGTTAGAGTATGAATCTCAGTCACTTTGATTGTACAGTAATGTGCTTTTCATTTAGGTTTTTTTTATGAAAGTGCTGAATGTAGATTGTAGACTATAGTTTTTTGCTAAATGCATTTACAATAAACATTTTCTGTTAACTACATGCCCTGGGTGCTGTGTCCTAAATTATTTGATGTAGTGTCTAATGAATGTTCTGTGGTGAACATAGTTTTACTTGCTGTGTGTATAATCTGAACACATTGTTTGGTTTTGAACACATGATAACTGGTTTTGAGGTGATAGTTTGATTTTAGGGGTTTTGTAAATGTAGTTTGAATTTTTGGATTTGTGTTGAAGGTTTTGAGAAAATGGGTGGAGGTTTCAAGAAATGTGTTTTAGCAAATAGAGACAAACTGTATCTATTGTTATCTTGTGCATTTAATCTTCTTCATCTTCTGTACAAATTTCCGTTCCCTACTCCTCCTAGGGCTTTTGACAAACCCCCACATATTACATATCAAAACACCCTCGATTGGGATAAGTGTGCTGTTACTTTTGGTGAAGGTATTAATAATATTTTTAAAGTTTTTAGGGTTTTTATGGGCAAAAAATCCCATTAATTTCTAATAAGAACAGTTCTTTGAAGCTCTACAGCTCTGGCATACTTTGGCATAGAGACACCATTTAAACTTTAATCAAGTCCCAAGGACTTGAAGTTTTAGGTGTGTACAAATCATTTTGACATCTTTTACGTTTTTTTCATAATCTCAGTTTAACTTTGAGGGTGGTTTTGATCCTTCTCTGAGTTTATAATGAGTGTGTGTTTTATTGTTGGATTAAGGCAGTGTTTTTCTTTTAAAACCCTGTATAAAGAGCAGGGTGTTAAGGCCAAATGACCCTGATTCCTAATCCTGTTTTCTGCTGTGTGTATGTAGCCAAGGAGGACAAGCAGCCGTTTGAGAAACTGTACCGACTGGACTCGGTCCTAGGCAAAGGAGGATTTGGTACCATATACTCTGGTGTTCGCCTAGCTGACGGGTTGCCGGTAAGAATGAGAGCTGCTTTGTTTTGGCCACAGCCTTGAAAATAAAAGCAACGCTAATTACTGCAAATGTATTCTTGTCAACCACTGTGCAATGCATTCTGGGATTTGCGTGGCCATATTGTGAGGCAATGAAAGAAAAACAAGACTGATCTGACTCATGATATATTGTATATTTGTACGTGTACCATACTTAACACCATGTTGAAAGAACCTGGAACACACTGAGACAGACTTCTACTGAACTTCTACTAGAAAAATGGCATACATCGGAAATATCAATCTGTATGAAATTCAAGAGTGAAAACCCCAATGCTTTACCTCCCCTCACATTCCCCAGCATTTTCATGCATCTTACACATTGTAACCTAAATGATATTCTCTTATGTAACATTGCGTACTTCAGAGCGACAGGTGCATTGTTGGAGCCAGTCAGCATTTGTCCCATCCATTTCATATGCTGGTTTACCTTGAAGGAGACAAAAATATATCAACACTGTAAAAGTAAATTCACAACCAACAGGCAAATGAAAACTTTACGTTTCCTCTCTATCTATCCAGAGACAGCTAACTAGACTGTGTTTATACTTACCGATGCTTTCTTGATGTCAACCACATGCAAGGTCAGAAAACCCCAGGGCAAAATTCTACCAGGAGCAAAACCAAATCAACTTGCAAAGAAAATTCAGGCACTCACCAAAACGGAAATATCTTGAGCACACTTTAAAGGATAAAATAAAAATAAACAAAGCACTGCGCAGTGACTTGGAGTCACTATACTATGATTCATTATCATAGTAATTCATCAGGTATTCACGGTTGTGTTTAAATGCCTGACACCTGACTGTACTTGTGGTTTTACTTCTCACTTTGAAGGATCTTGGGATGCTGGAAAAGTTTATGTTGGTACGTCTGATGGCTGATATCCAGGCCGTGGTCGTAGACGTAACTTCATTCACATTGCTTCCACACAGGAAAACAATAAAAGAACACTCCGTTCAGTATTTCCTTGTCGGTGGTGTGAGCAGATGTTGCATCCCATAACACAGCAAGTTCTTCCCATGGCCCAGAAAAACCTGCGGTCCAAAAAACAGTGGCACAGGTACTGTGTATGGTAGTACTGGTGTTGTTGAAAGAAAGTTGTGTCCCAATATGGCGGTTCAATCCCATCAGCCATTGTAACAATGAAGGTTGCGTCACGTTGACAAACTCTATTACTGTAGATTGAAGATTGATTTTTGACTTAAATAGCAGCTGAAAGAACATTCTCTCCACCTGGCCCATTTTAGATTTAGATTTTCTGAGCACTTTCCAGTGTCACTGTTTACAATGTGAGCGTCTCCAATGTCCTAAAATACTTAGTGAAGAAATCAGTTTGTGTGTTTATTCATAACATAATATTTTCCTCAAGTCGAAACAGATCTTAGAGTTTTGCATTTCAGCTGTTACTTTCGTTATCACCGTCATCAGCATCCAGATGGAGACATGGTTTTGGTGATGTTGAATGTTGGGCGCAGGAACGTCACCCTTTAAAAACACTGAATTATTCAGCATTTTTTAATTGATCAAGTTTACTGCATTGTGTACTGTCTGTTCTCAGTCTAATTGATGGTTGTGTCTGTTGTGGTATTTTACATGATTAAAGGTTTTGGCTCAGGTGCCTTCATGAAACACACTGCCTACACTGACATGCATGGTGAGTCTGAACATGGTGAAAAATCATTATCAAGGCGCTGTTTTCTGTTAGTTTGGCTTTGTAGGGTTGTTAGAACAAACATGGAAAATAATCTGAAAGTGTTTCAGATATTTGGACAGATTATATGAATTCTAAATGTACATTTCAGGTTTATCCACATTCATGTGGACATGATAGTCAGCATAACCATGAGGACCAATTATAAGACTAATAATGGGAATAATGGAAACAGGAGGACAGATGAGCAGCATCTTTGTTCTGCTCAGGAAGTATTTTCCAAAAACACCAGCTGTTACTCTTCTGACCTGCAGCCCTTGCTAACAGGCAGCACAGTCACTCTGCACACTCACTCTAAAATGCTGTACATCTTTGATTCACCTTACTGTTTTATGCTGACAAATCTATAAATGCCCCCTTTCTCCAGGTACACCGATGTACAGTCCACCAGAGTGGTTCCAGTTTCGTCGGTACCATGGTCACTCAGCCACTGTCTGCTCGCTTGGTCTGTTGCTTTATGACATGGTGTGTGGGAACATCCCCTTCAAAAAGGTTGAAGACATCCAGAGAGGACAGATCGACTTCAGATGCAAAATCTCCACAGGTCCGTCTGAGTGACATCTGCTCAGGCAGGTTTCACATTGATCTCCATGCACCGTGTCTGTTAAGTATGGTCTTTGCTACTGTTTATTATTTATAAAACGCACATCCAATGGTAATACTAAGCTTTGTATTTTGAATATATTTTTAAAATGTGTATTTTGTACACTGTGGTTTTGTTTTTGTTTATTTACAGAGGCATTCCTCATCCTGTATTTATTTATTTATCTTCTGTGTAACCTTGAATGTTTCTCTTTTTTAAATATTTTTTTATGTGAGATAAAAAAAATTATAATAATAGAATAATTTTAGGTTCAAGGTTTTGTGTAGTCTCACATTTGGTTTAAAAGTTTTGACCAATGACTTATGTTTATTACAGTTTTTGATGTTTTGTATGTAAAATTCTGACAGGAAAAAGTTTGCTAAATTAAACCTTTTGTATATACACTCATTTTCTGTGTAATGTGAAAAGTGTAGGGAGACAGAAAATGAAGCTCTTCATGGGCTTTCCCATTAAAGAAACCAAAGTCAACATTACTGAGTAACTTTAAATGGGAAAAACCAGTCATATTTTTAATCGTTGCATTTACTACTAAGATGAAAAATGAGCTAACTTTAAAAAAACAATAAAAGTTAAAAATCACAAAATGTAATCTCAAGACACTTTTCAAAATAGAGCCAATGAATTTTTATTTATAAAGCAAGCACCTGGCAACAGCAGCAAGGAAAAACTCCCCTTTAACAGGAAGAAACCTGGAACAGAACCAGGACTCGCGGGCGGCCATCTGCCTTTACCAATTCATCTAAAAGAGAGAAAAAGATGAGGATAAGAGAGAGGAACAGAGAGATGGTTATGTTGAAAATCTATATATTAATGATTAAAAAACTCTGAAGGGCCTGTATATAGTTTGAAATATTTAGAATTTCATTGTGTGTATTCTCAGATACAGGTTACACTGTCAAACAGCATAAAAAGTGTTGCTGCAAAGGCATACATATAAATATCAAATGAGTTGAACGGTTAAACAAGATGTCACATAATACATAAGGTGAGCCTTAATTTTAAGCTTAATTACTTTAATTATCCACTAAAAACTGCTTAAGAAAGTTGTGTCCTCACTTTCTGAGTATTTCAGAATCTGCTGATCTACTGGGATTTTCACAGACAACCATCTGCAGGGTTTACAGAGAATGATCTGAAACAGAGAAAATATCCAGTGAGTAGTAGTTGTGTGGACAAAAATGCCTTGTTGATGTCAGAGGTCAGAGGAGATGGGCAGACTGGTTTGAGATGATGGAAAAGGCAGCAGTAACTCAAACAACCACTCATTACTACCATGGTATGCAGAATACCACCTCTGAACACACAACACATGGAACCTTGAAGCAGATGGGCTATAGCAGCAGAAGCAGAAGCCACTCCTGTCAACTAAGAACAGGAATCTGAGGCTACCACTTGCACAGGTTCACCAAAATTGGACAATAGAAAATTGGAAAAATGTTGCCTGGTCTGATGATTCTCGATTTCAGCTGCAACATTCAGATGGTAGGGTCAGAATTTGGCGTAAACAACATGAAAGCATGGATCCATCCTGCCTTGTTAAACTGTTCAGGCTGCTGGTGGTGTAATGGTGTGGGGGATATTTTCTTGGCACACTTTGGGCCCCCTAGTACCAATTCAAAGCAATAACTGTTTTTCACAAAGCTCTTTACTTGCACCACGTTCGTTCACTCAAAACCTTCTCTTTTCTTATGCATCGAATGCAGTGGTCTTTGCCAGGAACTCGGCGCTGTGCAATAAAACTGCAAAAGTGATTGTGCACTGCTCTCCTCTCTGCTTTAGTCCATGATCTCTGCACCCTTACTCGACGTGGCTCTAAAAATGACAGAAAGAGCAATGTAGATTGAATAACTTTAAATGAACAGACTTTAGTGTACAGGCAGCAGCTACAGCACTTTAATTTAGTTTTAAAGAACTACTGTTTCTGGACTCTGATCTACAACAGTAAGAGACAAATATTAGAAATACATTAGGACAGTAATTTAACTGACATAAACTGTGTGACAAAACTATACAACAAACAGAAGGATGAGACAGTGTTTTGTATTGTAATTCATAAATAAAATGGTAAGAAGTATTCTATTTATCTTTTGTCTACTTATTTACTTATCATTTAACCTGATGGGTTAAAGCATGAACAACAACCAGCAGAGTCCTTTGCCAAAAGGCAGGAGTTTTGTATATTTCAAAAAAGGCTATTTAGCTCACTGTCTGTATGTTGATTGCCATCCTTAGTACAGGGGTCAGGTCTGTTTTTGCAGGCTGAGAGGTCACAACCTCCATCTGAAAAGCAAGAGCAATCAAAATGTGACCCCTCATCCTGTACAATGTATGAAAGGAAGACACAGTGAAAGCATGTAAGTGCATCTGTAAAGAGGGCTCAAATGATTGATCTTTGACAGTTTACACCACAGGTATGCACTGATGTCACTTTTACAGGTCATACTAGCCCCTTACCATGTCTGAGTATTCAGCCAAACCCACCATCACTACAGTGAATGTGGAGTTCTGTTTAAATATTTAAAATGTCAGTTCAGTTTTGTTTTAAGAACAATGAAACAGTTCAGGAACACCTATTTTTACTGTTTGTGCCTGTATGTATACAGTTGGCACTGGGAGATACAGTGCACAACTCTGCTATCAAAATATCAAGGGATATGAAAGAAATGAATGTTGTCAACCCACTGCATGACTTTCAGACAGTCACAGGAAGAACCTAATGCTAGCTTAGAAGTACATGTTTTTTGACCAGTTTTAAAGAACTTAGCCACTTCTTTCTCTGTCTTCATCAGTTTTGCCTTTTTTATCTGTACCTGAGTGCCCATATTCACTGCAGGGGTCAGTTCTGTTTTCAGGGGATGAGTCAGCACCAGCGTCTGAAAAACAAGAAAACAAAAGTGACACCTCATCCTGTGCAGTGTATAAAAGGAAGATATAGTGAGAGCATATAACTGCATCAGTACATAGTATCAACTTTACAAGAGTTTAAACACACTAATGAAATGTATTTCAACTGTTCTTTCCCGTAGAGTCTGTTCCAATATTGAAACTGTCATGGGTGTTAATTCAATCCTGTGTTTTAGCACTGAACTCATAGTTAGAGATTATAGACTGCAATATATTCAGAGGTGTGCCAGTTATTCTAGTGAAGAGTCTACATCAGGAGTTAAGATTTCATAAAGGCACATACCTGTGTTGGCCTCACAGTTATTGTTTCCAGGACCTAACAACAAAAGAAGAAAAAGTTATTTCATGTCATCTTCTGAACATGAAGATCTTATGAGCAATTTAAACAAAATAATTCCAGTCACCAGCAACAAGAAGTTGTGTTATACAGTGCCACTATGGAAAGCCGTTTGAGCATTTATTCCATATCCCTGATATCAGAGGTCAGTTTCCTCCAATAATTAGGTCTTTGTTGGCACTAGTTGTGCATTTGGTTGCACTAGTTCACCATTTTGTCTTACTAGTTGGACAAAAACTCTTACTAGTCACTCTTTTGCAGAAACTGGCACTTTTGTTGAACTATTTCCATCAGAAGTCTTACTCTGACTCTGAGCACTGCACTAGTAGCACCAAAATCCTGGGCCAAACTATACTGATCAGAAAAATGAAGGGAACACTTAATCATCACAGTATAACACCAAGTCAATTAAATTTCTGTGATATCGACCTCTCAACTTGAAAGTTGAAACAATTGTGAGTCAGTTCCACCTGCTCTGGTGCAGTTGAAAGCTGTTGCAAGGAGGTTTGCTGTGTCTCCCAGCACAGTCTCAAGAGTGTGGAGGAGATACCAGGAGATGAGCCGTTAAACTAGGAGAGCTGGACAGGGCTGTGTAATGGCAACAACCCAGCAGCAGGACCGGTATGTGCCCCTTTGTGTGAGGAAGAACAGGAGGACTATAACACCTAACTAGTGGAAGACACTGATGCCTGATACCAGGGATATTAAATAAACGCTCAAACAGCTTTCCGTAGTGTCCCAGACATTAATGGTTTAGTCCTACATTAATCTTCTTATAACATTAAGGCACATCATATATCAATTATATAATGCATTTAAAATTGCTTCTATATATTTCTTGTATGAATGACATGAAAAAACTGAATTGAGCATTGATCACCTTTTCACAGTAAATTAACTTACTTGCATATTTGCTTTTAGTGAACTTGATGAACATATTTATCAGCACTTCTTGAATTTTTCCTATTTTTTTCCAAATCTAAAGCATTATAGAAAATCAAAACGCATATAGTGCCAACTTGAAATAGCTGTGCCATACTGAGACCATGTGTGAGATCAAGTTTAGAGAGGCTAGGAACACTTTTCAATGTATTTAGAGCCAAACCATGGCTTCCCATATGAGGCAGTTTGAGAGTGTAGGAATTACATGTCAGCAAAAATAAAAGGGAAATGATCAAATATATTTTACAAGCCATAGTTCTGGCAAACAAACATTATATAAACAAATGTTTAACAAAACCTTGAACAGAGCTACAACTGCTCTCTTGAGTTATATTAGAAATTTACCAGAAAATGAAGCAAAGGCTGGAGGAGTTGGATCAGCGCTGCTGTGCCCAGGATTTGAACCGGGGTTGCTGTGGCGACATCGCACAATGCCAATCACTATGTGATCACGGCCACACAAATTTATGAGCTTGTTTAAAAATACACTGACGTTGAGACTGTGATTAACATGATGATCAATATTACAAAAAAGGTAATATCGCTGGACATTAACATGAAACAGTGCTGTAGTTTACTCTGTTTAATGGCAGTGTGTAAATGTCTGGAGCAGGCAGGCGCTGCGCACAGGCCAGCGGATTAATTATGACGTCAAGTATAGCCCTAAAACTGGACCTAAAGTTTCCATCTCATTGACATTAAAAGTGTGAAATTAAATCCACATAATCAACATTTACATACTACTCAGTATGTAAAGGATAACAAACCCAACATGAGAGCCTTTCATGTAAAAAAAAAACCCCAAAAACTCTAAGTTGATCTCCAAGTGGCATCAAACATTAACAGAAGACTCACAGATATTCTTTCGTCCAGCATTCTGAAGCCCAACCCAAGGCTAGTCCCTTTCAGGGGTCTTTTAGTGGCCTTGAACCGTAGTGTTTCAACTGTCCGGCACAGATCATACAATGCTACTTTGTAGCAAAAAACTTTATTTACCTCCTCATCAATAGCGACAATTGGCCAGAGATCAGCAAAGTCCATCATCCCACAGGTGGACGCTTAAGAAGCTCAATAAGCCATTAGCCAGTGTCTGCAGACTGTAACTAACAGACTGTGCAAGTGTATGACTGAGGCCAATTCAGCCAAATATCGCTGTGCTGACTTGCACTTTTGTTGCAAAGTTGAAGTCTGTCTGAACATTAGGACAAATGACTACTCCATCTATGAAAAAAGAAAGACCCAAATTTAACCAAAATTTCAGGAGGTCTTTGAATGTTAAAAGAAGACTCACAGAGACTCTACTGTCCAGTAGTCTGAAGCCCAACCTTTTAGCATCTTCCCTAGGCTAGTCCTTTTCAGGGCTCTTGTAGTGGCCTCAACCATAGTGTTTCAATTTAGTGTCCTGTACAGGTCATCCAATGCTACTTTCATTTAATTCAAAAAACCCTGAGTTGATCTCCAAGTGGCATCAAATGTTAACAAGAAGACCCACAGAGAACCTGATGTCTAGGAATTTGTGAAGCCCAATATTCTGACAATCTTCCCAGGCTAGTTTTTTGTTCATGGGTCATGTAGGGGCCCCAAACCATAGTGGTTCAATTTAGTGTCCCATACAGGTCATCCAATGCTACTTTGTAGCCAAAATTTAATTAAAATCCTCTTAAATAGTTATAATGTGATCGGGAACAGCAGTGACCATCTGCCCACTGGCTGAGACCTGAGAAGCTGAACAAGCCATTGACCAGTCTCTGCACCATATGACTAACAGACTTTGCAAGTATATGACCGAGGCCTGTTAGCCTGTAAATTTAGCTTTTGTAAAAGCTAACATATACGGTAGCCCTAGGACACATGACTTGTATATCTACCACATCAGGACGTGTCCAAAAGTCTTCATGCAGTGGTCTGACATTATCTAATTATAACTGGATTAATTGAGCAAACCTAATGATAATAATAACAACAAAAAAAAAAGCTTTGTAGTTATATTGCATTAATATAACATGAGGGTTCAATAGACAGTAGTCAACTACTCTTGATAAAAAGAAACACCAGGGGGGAGACAGATCCACTTTATAGGACAGTATTTCTTTTACTGTCTGTCTCCCGACGCCAAAAGAAAGGATCTAATGCTAGATTCTCCCCATGGTAGTAAGATACACAGTTTTGACTAATCTTTTAAAAATATTAATCAATATAATGTGAAGCGTTGTAATCAATGTATTGAATAAAATGAATGGAAAATCATATGAAATTGTGATTAAGCAATGACAGGATTGTGACATGACTGGAAAGTACCAGATGGCCTGTTTGGTCTTAGCAAAAAGAGAAGTTGGTAAAACACTGTGAAGAATGGTATGAGGGTCATGATTTGTGATTTAAACAGTGATTGTAATGCAAAGAGTAAACGATGAAGAATGATTGTACTAATGGTATTATTGAATATGATGATTAATTATGTTAATGGTAGCTAAGAATATGCGGTCACTATTGGTAAAGAGTTGAAGCCAGAAAGGATTGCAACATAACGGACAGCACCAGATTTGAGAGATTGCGACAGGGTTGCCGGAGCTGCCATTGTCAAAAGTGGTTTGGTAAAGGAAGTCAGAGGGGGAGGGTTGGGGAGCTGGCCAATACCAGATAAAAGGTGAGGTACCAGGCAAATTATTCGGACTCTTCGTTGACCATCGGTGGATCATCACCTAAGGAAGACCCCTCCTCGGCCGTCATCAAGGGGGCTGGAAGCAGCGAACTCTTCTTCAATTAGAACGAAGGAATCTGGGAGATTATTCACTGTTAAGAAGACTCAAGGCAAGAGGAGTTTCACAAAGGATGATTAATTTCCCCACTGCAGTGAAGGAATTGTTCTCTGACGATTTAACAAGCCAGGCCCAGAAAAAGGAACTGTGAGTTGGGTGAGGTCCTCCGGGGCTTTGTACAGAGTCAGGGGACTCACCCCTCTCAGGACCGGCCTGAAAAGAGGAAAGGTCAGCTAAGGCCAAGCTGCCAATCCCTCCAGCTCTCTCACCAAAATATGCACCCATCTCAGTGACCAGCTTCAGCATTCATTCAGGAATCAGTGAGTTACTCATTCCAGAACTATACTGATTGGTAGATAATTATACATTTTTTACTTTTTATATGATTATGCTGTATGCTTTGCCCTTGCCAGAACAATATTCAATAAAATTCATAAACTGTATCTAAGGATAAGTCGTGGACAGTTGTTCTGTTCCTCTCAGAAGGGTAAAATACTAGGTCAGTGTGTGTAATGCATCATAAGGTTCTTAAAGGTTATTTCAGCCTCACTGATTAACAGACCCTTGGGGCTTACAGGGCCACTAAATAATTTCCTAGCACCATACCAAGTGCAAAGATCTTTAAGAGGAGAGCTGTCGTGAACAGGTGTGACCGGTGATCGTATCCGACCCACAGGGCTACTCGGTCGGGTGTGACATTAGTGGTAGTAGGGTAGGCATCTGGAAGTAGACAGTTAGTAGCTAGGCGAATCTCGCCACCAGCTTATAAAGCCGCAGTAACTGTAGGTTGGGTGTAAACACTACAGCTGTGAGTTCGAACCCTTTAAACAGAGAGCTGGTCCAGACCTCCCGTACCGGGGTACATCTGGCGATCTAACAGGCTTCATGTGTTAAGTTTCCTGTCTATCAGCTCTCATGTGACTACACTATCCACTCAGAATCAACTGATGTAAATGCATGTGAACCAATTTCAACATATTATTGTAACTGTTTTAAAGATGCTTC
Organism: Lates calcarifer; assembly: GCF_001640805.2. Lineage (NCBI taxonomy): Eukaryota > Metazoa > Chordata > Actinopteri > Centropomidae > Lates > Lates calcarifer. Next base: position 13,503 of record NW_026117365.1, on the reverse strand, counting down.
TGGAAATATTTAATATGTTAATGCTGAATGTAAAACACCAGTATGTAAATAGGCAGTTATAAATGTACATGTAAAATAACAACATTTTATAAATCAAAAGAGTTAACTTGAACTGAAACACATGAATTATCGTAACCTTGAAGTTATAGTATAGTATGTTAATGTAAAGATAGAACATTGATTTTTGGTACACATCATCTTTAAGGTGTCTAGTATTGATATATGTATTTGCAATTACTCAACTTTGTTCAGTGTGGTCACAGAGGGAGTGAACATGTTGATGGCAACAATAGTAACCGGTGGGATAACAGTGTATCTAGGTGTACATATACTTTTACACAGACATGGTTTTAGTCTAACTTTTTATTCTGTCTACTCTGTTCTGTCTGTGAGTTTGACTTTGACTTAAGTTCTGGATATGTTGAATCTAGGTGACCACCCAGACAAGGTACACCCGCTGACATAAGCATTCTGAGCCTTTACTCGTACTTAGTTGAAGCACCTTTGTCAGCGTTTACAGTTTTGAGTCATCTTTGAGGTGTGCTGCACACCTGGATTTGGCGTTCTTGATTGATTGCTCAGTAGGCTACCTCTAGGAAGAGTCCTGGTTGTTTAAATTTCTGCCATGTAATTATTATGGAGGCCATTGTACTCTTGGGAACACTCAATGCAGCAGCATGTTTTTGGTAGTCTCACCCAGATCTGTGCCTATAGACACAATCCTTTCTATTACTAATGACACATGATTTGGATATTTTCATGTCTGGGAAAAATTCAGGATTAAATGGGTTAATATGATAATGATAGAATTAGTGAAAGTAGTGGGGGAGAGAAGAGGGTGTGACAACTTGTGAATATATAGAGGTCTGAGCTACTATTATCTTCATTATCTATTATCTTCATTATCATTACTATTATCTATTGTGCAAACCTCAGCAATTCAGTTCTGTGCATAGTAATAAAAATAACAATAACAAGCAAAACATTTTAACAGCTGTCAATCAGATAAGATGATGCCACTTTCACTACTTTGGAAAATATTTTTCTTGGGCAAAAAAGTAGCAGTTTGTCTAATTTTAGTGGTTAAGTTTGTATTTGTGTAAATCATCATGTTATTTTTTCCATCTCTTCCATATGAGCACAGAGACCAGAGGAGGCTGAAGCACAGAAAAATCCTGTGCCAGCCAAGTCTCGTCGCCCCAGAAGAAGGCCCAGCAATAAAACAGCTGGGCATCAGTGTCCTATTTGTGGACTTAGATATGTGGATATAATGCAGCATCTCAAAGTCACAGAGAAGGTGAAAAACAAAGAAGAGCTCAGTCTTTTGAGCAAGTTGGCTCACAGACAGTAAGTATTTTGGAACTATTACCATTCACACACACACACACACAGAATGGGGACTTAAAACCTAATATTACAATGGTAAATCCATAATGAATGAATACAGGGACTTTTACCACATTTTGCTGTTTAGTAAGGCAATGTCCTATTCTCTGGATAATATGCCTTTTGTCATTGGTGTCATTTCTCCAGCTTTAGGGCAAACCTGGACTGTCCAGTTCGCTTATGCAACTCTAAACATATCAACAGACTTGACAAAGGTCCGTGGATTGAAGGTACGTATTCGACTGCTGTATTTATATTGATTTGCTGGTCATTCTGAACCAGAGAAGCAGTGAATGGGTGCCACTGTCTCTTCTCTCTCACAGCTGGTTGTCTATACGAATGGCTAAGGAGAGACCTTCAAAATCAGAGCGCTCTGGATATGAGAGTAGTTCATCCTTTATGGTGTCACTTAACCCTTGACAAAAAACAGCTTGCAGAGGTTCATTATTCCGGCTACTCTCAATGGACAGAGTACAAAATTCAACAGAATAATCTGCAACACTGCGCATACCTTGGCGAAGGGAGAGTAACCTCTTGGAGGCGTCCTGGCCACGAACAGGATGGTCGAAAACCCTCATCATCTCAGTGGTAAAGGCAGTGTAGGTAGCTGTGACTGGAGACTGTTTCTCCCACGGCGCTGTAGCCCAGGCCAAGGCGTTTCCACGAAGAAGCCCAATCAGATAAGCAATTCTCAACTGCTCCGTAGAGTATGTATGAGGCTGTTGAGTGAACACAAGATTACACTGCAAAAGGAAAGAACAACATAATCCAAAGTCACCTTCAAATCGGTCGGGGGAAGGAACCCATGGCTCCTTAATGGGTACAGGAGTTGGTGCTGCTGGGGTGGGAGCTGGTGGCTGAACCTCAGGACTCGGGCTGATTAATTTGGTCCCGAATCTCCATGACTTTGGTTGTGAGATGTCTGAGGCCCTCCATAACCTCCCTCAGTGCCTGGGCGTGCTGGCCAAGCAAGATTCCATGGTGGGAGACAGCCTGGTGGACAGGGTCAGTGTCTGCAGGATTCTGCATGGCCGGATCATACTGTCACGTCTGAGCAAGGAACCTCAAAAGCCCATTAAGAACCCATGGCTCTTTAATGGGTACAGGAGTTGGTGCTGCTGGGGTGGGAGCTGGTGGCTGAACCTCAGGACTCGGGCTGATTAATTTGGTCCCGAATCTCCATGACTTTGGTTGTGAGATCTCTGAGGCCCTCCATAACCTCCCTCAGTGCCTGGGCGTGCTGGCCAAGCAAGATTCCATGGTGGGAGACAGCCTGGTGGACAGGGTCAGTGTCTGCAGGATTCTGCATGGCCAGATCGTACTGTCACGTCTGAGCAAGGAACCTCAAAAAGCAGAACAGCAGGACTGCAGGAAAAATTAAAGGAACTTGTGATGGAGCAGGACTGGGGGTGTGCAACCCCCTGCTTGCAGGCAGGCAGGCAAGCAGGAACTGAACAGAAGAAACAGGTCAGGTAATGATCTGATTGGCACTACTGCTAATGCAGATTCTTGAGCTAAGATGAGCCAAACTTCTCTCTACACAAACCGTGCGCATGGAATGACAATCCGGCAGGGACTGAAGGCAGGACCAGGGATTAAGCGAACCTGAGTGATGAGCTGATGGAACCCAGATGAGCTTGATTGCAGCAGCAAGGCAGGTGTGGAGTGGCAAACAGGCAGACCCAGCAGACAGACAGACAGACACTGACAGACAGGTCAAATAGCTGACCTCGTGACAGACAGTATATTTCTCAGCTGTTACAGTAATACTTACCATTTGTGTCTGCAACTTGCAAACAAATGTTTTCAGCCTGTGGAAGCTCCAAGCTCCAACACTCCAACCCACCCAACCAACCTCATCATCAAGTATGCAGATGATACCACAGTGGTTGGGCTCATCTCTGATGGGGATGAGACGGTATACAGGGCTGAGGTAGAGAAACTGTCCCTCTGGTGCTCAGCTAACAACCTGACACTGAACGTCCAGAAAACTAAAGAACTCATTATGGACTTCAGAAAGGACAGACAAGACCATACCCCCCTCCTCATAAATGGAGAACGTGTGGAAACTGTGACCACCTTCAGGTTCCTGGGTACCCACATCTCAGCCAATCTCTCCTGGACTCACAACACCAAGGCCCTTGTGAAGAAGGCTCAGCAGCGGATGCATTTCCTGCGTGTCCTCAGGAAAAACAATCTGGACAAGAAGCTGCTGCTGGCCTTCTACCACTCCTCTGTGGAGAGTGTACTAACATCTCCACCTCCACAGCTGAGGACAGGAAGGCTGCCCAGAAAATCATTGGCTGCCCTCTGCCCTCCCTGGATGACATATCCAGAACCTGCTGCCTCAGGAAAACCAGGGCCATCACAGGAGACCCCTCACACCCCGCTCACCACCTTTGACCTGTTGCCCTCAGGACGGTGCTTCAGGTCAATCAAGTCCCACACCACCAGACTTACCAACAGCTTCTTCCCCTGGGCCATTCGGACCATAAACAAACACTGACCATACCCCCCACCTCCCACCTCACCAACAGCACACCTCACACACACACACACACACACACGCACACACACACGCGCGTACACACAGAGCCAAGGACACTATCCATCACCCGCACCTTAAAGTGTCCTAGACTCTTTGCACAATCGTGTGCTGTTGTGTGTGTATGTAGATTCTATTTAAAAGTGACATTGTAAATTTTTGTAATTTTGTAATTCTTGTATTTTTTTGTAATCTCTTGTATTATATTGTATACATCTTGTATATTGTGTACATTTTCGTATTTCTATTTGTATTTAAATCTCTTCTATTGTGCATAGTCTGTGTCTCTTCGTGGAGCACCCACAATTTCATTGTACTTAACTGTACAATGACAATAAAGCCTATTCTATTCTATTCTATTCTATTTCCACCGATATAAGAAAAAGCTAGCTGTCCTCGCCATGCCAACAATATGTTATCCTAAATAAGGTAACCATGAAACTGACCAGATGTTTCCAGTTGCTGTTCAATGAAGATTGCCACTTCAGCCACATCATTTTTATTCTGTCTACACAAGAGCTGCTTCTCTTTTCAAGGGTGTGTTTGCTCCATATAATCCAGTATGAATCAGCAAGCAAATTAAGTATTTCATCTGTTGTAAAGCCCTTTTTAAATAGTCTTCAATGTGCTCACAATCCATTTCGTTGTCAAGTTGAATAGGAGAGCTCATGCCAAAGAACCGCTACTTTGAGTGTTGTGTGAAAATATGTTATAAGTTTGACATTATCCCATAATTTATCTCATAATCATGACTTTTTATCTCATAACTCCATCTAATTATTTAATAATGTCAAAATCTCGAGATAATAAATTGAAATTATGACATAATGTCGAAATTGTGAGATAAAAAAAATATTATGGGATAATGTCGACATTATGAAATAATAAGATGGAGTTATGAAATAAAAAGTCATGATTATGAGATAAATCAAAATTATGAGATAGTGTTGAAATTATGAGAAGTTGAAATTATGAGATAATGTTGAATTTCGACATTATCCCGTAATCAATTTTTTTAAAATCTCACAATTTCGACATTATGTCATAATTTCAATTTATTATCTTGAGATTTTGACATTATCTCATAATTATGATTTATCTCATAATTCGGATTTATCTCACAATTATGACTTTTTATCTCATAATTGCGATTTATCATCACATAATTTCAATTCATGTCATAATTTCAATTCATGTCATAATTTCAATTTATGTCATAATTATGACTTCTGATCTCATAATTCCATCTTATTCTCTTGTAATTTTGACATTATAATTATGATGTTTTTAATCTTCCAATTTCAACATTATCTCATAATTTAAGTTTTATTATCTCGTAATTTCGACATTGTCTCATAATTTTCACTTATCTCATAATTCCAACTTATTATCTTGTAATTTTCAACATTATATCTTAATGGTATTTTTTTAATCTTGCAATTTCAACATTATCTCATAATTTCAATTTATTATCTTGTAATTTTGACATTATCTCATAATTATGATTTTTGTTATCCCACAATTTCAACACTATCTCATAATTTCAATTTATTATCTCGTAATTTTGACACTGTCTCATAATTTTGACTTATCTCATAATTCAGACTTATTATCTCACAATTATGACTTTTTATCTCATAATTTTGACTATTTACCTCATGATTTTGACTAGACACAGGCATTTTTTTTTCTTATACTGGCGGGAAATGTGCTTCCATATCAGCCTGAGGTGCTCTGGTATGGTGAGAAAGCTGCCAGTCAGAGGTAGTTCTAATCGTGCCTGTTGTCTTTCGGTGTTCTGTGTAGAAAAGGTAACAGAAAGGTTTGTGTCATCAGAGTTTTTACCTCCTATCCTCTTGTCCTCCTCTGAAGAAACTCTGGGCCATGTCCTTCTTCAATAGGTCCTCTGGGATGTCCTCTGCTTCACAAATGGACTTTAAGTTACAGGACAGTCAGGTTTTTGTGGGCTGCCTTCATGCACTGCCTCTGATGGAGTATAGTCATCACCAGTGCTTTCAATGCAGCTTGTACAGGCCTCTGATCCCTCAGATACTTTGGAGAACCATTCAAAATATTTTCTGGTAAGCTGAAAATGAAATATACAGGAGGCTTATAGTTAAAAAAGACATGAACCAAGTGTGAAAATCTTAAATCTCTGGGTCTCTAAGACCCTCTTAGAACCTTGGCAACCTAACATGACAATGAACCCTGTGTGTTAGACAGGGTTAGAGTTGTGTGGTTTTGCAAGAGCTACAAGGTTAATAGGGAGACGTGGTGGTTAATTCCACTGACTGTTTTATTTACAGTTGGATTCATTTTAAATTAATGCTACCTTGTTATGTTTCAGAATGCATATTTGCAAGTATACTGTCAATACTGTCAGAGAGATATAGATAGATATAGATATAGATAGATACAGATAGATTAGCAGTAGAGAGAGACATGGGGGAAGGAGCAATCTCACTGTAGCTGCAGTGAATTCTAATCACCTGGGAGGACACCTGCATTGCAACTGGCCAGTAACAATAACAGGATGGAATATTCTATTAAACTACTGTCATATGAAATGAGCTAAAAACGAATAACTATTAACATGTAAATTGCAACCATGTCTTTGCTGATGTAAGTTGCAACATTATCTTCTTCCATCATTGTTGCTGCAGGCAAAAGCCTCTTGCATCATCTGAGTCTGGGGTTTGTTTTGAGCACTTTACTTTTGTGGAACTAATCTATGGATTCTCTCCATACTGTTTGACTGACTGATACTATTTGACTATTACTTAAGTGGTAAAAGAGGCTAATGTGTACAAGAATAGTGTAATGTGTTCTTTCTTAATTATGATATCACAACTGAAAATCAGATGGCCAAATAATGAGCCAGCATTATTACCTGTGTTTGGTATTTTTCGTATTCCGTGCGTCTGAACAAGCAATTAAAATAACGCCCCCCTCAGTTGACATAAGTGTGTCCTCATTCCTGTGAGTCGGCCACTCTGTCTGCAGGACATCAAAGACAAAAAAGTGAATCTACCTGATGTAACATTTGACCATCAAATACATTATTTTCACAATTTTGATGAAGAGCCACACCACACTTAACATTGTTATAGACTAGCAAATAAGATTTTTGTTAAAAGACTGTGATAATGATGAATAGCTGACTTAAATCAAATTCATGAAATTCTCAATAAGGCCTAACAATAAGACTGGGAATAGTAATTCATTGTTCCTTACTTAAGACATTTACATTCACTTCAACTATTACAGTAACTGAACATTAGATGCAGAGAGAGCTGTAGCAGGTTTAAACACCCTCCTGATGCTGGCACTCCTTTCACAATCCTGAATATTAGCATAACTTTCAGCCTTCTGCCTGAGTCCAGCCCAATACATGTGAGTGGCAGATAAATCAAGCAAATATATGTGTCAAAAAGGCAGTCTACTGCCTAAAAATGCTGTAATGGCATCTAAAAATCAAAGTTTGTTGACAATATTGTTCAACACTCTACAGTGACAAAGTAACATTAGCATTAGTGAACCACGCAGTGCTAATAACCATGTCATATCGAATCATGAAAAAACGACTGAGGTGGCTGCAAAAACATGGTGCTAACAAAGTTATTAATTAAAATCAGTTCGTTTTATGTACTTTCTTGGTTTCCATCACTTTCTACTCCAGCGGTCATCCTCACTCATCCAGCTCCGGTCGTCTTCTCCTCCGTGCTGTTGCTAAAGACAGAGTTGGGGGATGGGGATGGTAGTCATGGGGACCACTGGAGTCTGGAAAGGTGTGTCCCTCCCTCACCTCTGACCGCGAGGCAGCGTGGCTAATTGAACAACGTCAACGTTTGGAATATATTTTCAGTGTTTTGGTGGTGATTAATGGTTTTGTCTTAATTTAAGAGTAGTTAACACAGACCGGTCAAATTTGACCGGGAACACTAAAGTAAGGGGCGGGGGGTGAACACAACAGGAGGGTTAATGGTCTCCAGGATTGGACATCATGTTACTTAGGCCTCAAAGGCCTTGCTTAGATTTATGGAGGCAAAAATCTGATTCCTCTCTGAAGAAGGATGTGGAGGAACTATCCAGATCTTGTAGAGATCCATCTGGAGGACAACCACCATATTCCACCAGCGATGGTGAAAGGCCATGTGACCAGAATGAGAGTGTGCAGCCCTTGGAGAAGATCCAGGCTGTAGACCAGAAAGTGGAACTTTGCAGAACCTCCCTAGAAACAGATCCAAACGAGCCATTGGCTCAGTGTTGTATATGTAATGAATACGTCAAACAGTGCAGACAAAAGATGATGCCAGCAAGGTCACAAAACAGAGCCAAAACAACAGGGCCAGAGCACTGTACTTAATGTACATATTAAAGACATGGGCTCCAAATAGTCAAACGTTTTCCATCGAGGTCAAGGAAAGATGTGAGGCAGGACTGATAAGGAATTAGGAAAAGAGAACCACAGTATTTAGAGAATCCGACTGCACTTACACTAGGCTTTTTTTTTAAACAACTTTATTTATAACACATGGAAGACGCAGAGTGACTAACTCAGTGCTGTCAGCCACAATTCAATAAGGTTTCCTCTCCAATACTAGTAATATAATAACATGAAAGTTGAGCCATTAAAATAACGATAAAAAGGAATTGTGTGACGGGTCCTGAGTAAATTATATTCAGACAGAAATGTATAGTTTCCTGTTATGGGCACTTTGACCCTTTTTATACATTTGTTAACTAAAGAAAATAAATATTTTTTAGAGGGGGAAGGATTTTCAGAAGTTTTGGATCGTGTCACAAATGTTGTGTTTACATGTTTGTGGATCTGGGCAAAGTAACTACGATGGGGCGTTGCCTTAAACACTGCTGCTGGAAGGAATTGTGGACAGCATTCTCTCCTTTCCTTTAGTGAAGGAAGGTCCAGTGTGTCCTATGCTAAAGGAGATGAGTTAGGAAGCAGGCTCCTTTCCTTAACATTTAGGAACACTTATTCTAGACATTTAGAATATGCTCAAAGACAGCACACCTAACCATTGTCAGTTGAAAAAATAACTCATCACTATCATATCACTCTGCCTGTAACTTATTTACTGAGACTGTGTGGTTATCTATTGTAACCCCCTTCAAAAGCCAGTGTTGTCACAGAACAAAAAAAACAAGTGATACGTAAGGACTTCATATTATATTATTTGTTTATTTTAACAGCCCTATTGCATAGGTTTTTGATTTCACAAATTTGTTTTTTTGTTGCTTTCAAAACTTTTCCTACATAGGCTGAATATCCATTTGTAGGCCTACACTGGAATCATCTTTTAATCAACAAATCTGTGATAACCCTGATCTTAAAACAAAAAACAGAAAAAAACAGAATGGTTGATTAGTAAAAGCCTCTAAAAATGTCTTGAAAAAATGTCTTGAAATGATATTCCTGTTCAGCTTTGACCTCACTGGACGCATCTCTCCTCTCTCTCAGCTGGCATGGTGAGTCTGTGACAGTGTGTACACAGCAACATCTAGGTTGGACCACAGCGCAAGCATGTTGGTCCGAAGAATAAAAATCAAGAACCATGAAGAACCGTTTGTAATCTTACACAAACAGTGACTCTGTGAATAAAGGCAAAGTAGCTGTAAATGCATCTCAAGGTGAAGCGTGTGGCATAGCTCGTAGGCCGCATCACATCCAAGCCATATTAATGTGTTGGTCTTTTCCTGGAGGCTTTTCTGCCTGCCAAAGTGGAGATCATCAAGTGTCAAAGTGACTGATCCTGGCTTAATGTGCAGTCTCTTGCTGCCATCTAGTGGCCGTGGCATGAAAACACATTTCAACTTCCTCCTCTCACAAATGACTGCTCTGAAGACATCAGCAAGATATGACTGCCCAGTGCTTTGCATAGGTCATGTAAACAAGATGTTTTCTTTATCATTTATGCAGAGTATTATTATTGCCCTTGAATATTTAAACAATGTTGAATGACAGTAGCCACAGTTATAATCATGATTACTGTAACAGTAAAAAACACAATCCAAACTATGTTTTTAAGACCAGTTTTTATTTTTTAAATTCTCAGAGACTTGGTGAGAGAGTCTGACTGGAGATCTCTGGTTTATGGACACTGTGAATCTCAAGTGAAACTCTGGTAACAGCTAACCTGATCTTGCTTCATTGTGACTCTGAAGGTTCTCTGCTCTCACACTCTGTCTGTGCTGTCTCTCTCCCAAACATCATTTGATCCTTGCATTTGGCAATAATCATTTATAGATTAATATATTTATCAAGTTTGGCATAAACAGTGAAAAATCTGTAATTGGACAAAACCTGATCTGATTACTAATTGAAACTTAAGGAGATCCATATTTTCACAGAACTGATTTGGACATTAAGTTTAAAACATCATTCATTCCCAAAGGCTAAAAACAATTTGTTGAAATAAAATATATGTGTGTGTGTGTGTGTGTTTCCGTTTATATATATATATCTATATATCTTGTTATATGTAGATACAAAATTTGGCATATTGTATAAAGATAACTAAAAAATTTGAAAAAATTACTGTTGGGATACAGTGCTTTCTTTATTATATTTGAAATAAAAATGATAGCAGAAGAGCACTGTATGTAGACCTCAGTCTGTTCCTGTCTACTCATTTTGGCCTGCTGCTCAGAGGTTTATACTCAGGTTTGTTTTGACTGCAGATATTGGTGCAACAATTTTCAAATATTCACTGTATACAAGTGTTTTGTTGTTGTTTAACCTGTTGACATTGAAATAAAAAGGAGGATCTGGATTTATTTGGAGCGCTGCTGGTCCTGGTCTACAGACTCAATGTTCCTGACTGTGACTGAATCAACACGTGGCTGAATCCTGTTACCAGAGGCACTCGTCTCACACCACACTACCACCTGTGTTATTGATTCTGAATATTAACTGTCACATATAAGAGATAGCTAACTTTTAGTCAAAGCATTCAATTATTTTCTGCTGGTGAGTCTAAAAACAGTGGAGGATCAGTAAGAACTCTAACTGACTGTGGTTGTCTATTTAAATTGTGTATTGATCCCTGGTGTGAATTTTAATATTTTTCCTCTTAATATTAGCATAAACCATTAACCATAAACTAATGTGTTTACATTGAATAGATTATCCACTGATTTGAAAGGGCTTCTTTAGAAAAAAATTGTTCCTACACAATAAATACTATCTCTCAATTTCCTACATAATTTGAAAAAAAAAAAAAAAACCATTGCAACTGAAATCCCATACTCAAGTTGTAAGTGTATCAAAGTCATTTCTATACAGAGCTTTATCTATCTCAGAGGCCATATTGATTGTGATCAGCCATTTTCAGGACAATTTAATCAAAAGTTATTCTATTGTTCCCTAATCTGTATTGAGATGGTGATTTGTTACTGAATAGCCTCAAACTCATAGTTTGATCTAAGACGCTGTTAAACATTTATAGTCAGTCTCTACAGAAAGCCTTGAAACACAATCCCTAATAGCACTGTTAGTGTCTGGTTTGTGTAAATATATATACAAGAGTGATAACTGTGGTTTTGGAGAACAACAACGATGCCAAGGAAGAGTAAAAGGTCTCAGGCTACAAAGCTACAGTGGCAGCAGCAGAGGGAGTCTCAGTGTGCAGCACCATGTGAACAAGCAGAAGGTCCTGGTCCTCAGAGCAGAGACTTGGTGAGAGAGTCTGTGGTGTCTCCTGCTGAAGCTGTGAACCAGGCAGGTCAACGTGATGCAGTGTGTGTACCACAGGTATCGTACGCTGACGTTGTGAAGAGAGGACGTCACAGTGAAACTCTGTGTGTAGCAGAGTCTGTTCAGATGCACCAGGTGAAGCACAGAGGTGAACACCATGTTTCAGGTACAGACACAGCGTCAGAGAGATGCTTCATGTGTAGCAGGACCTCCTCATACAGACAGTGTGAACGTGGAGATCAGGTGAAAACGTGTCAGAGCGTCCTGCAGCCAGGCTTCTATTAAATACGGCAGATACAGAAACCAGCAGTGTACCTGTAACTCTCTCACCTTTCTAGCATTCCTTCATGAGAGTGAAAACATCACCAGCACAGACCTTGACTGTGTTTTGGATAAAGGTAACGTGTTGTATAAACAGGTAAGACAGATGTTTCCTCAGCACGCTCACCTCACCACTGATGAGCTCCCAGATTTAGTCCCAGCACGCTGACAAAACACTACTTTCCCGGTACAGCACATTAGGAGATCCTTTACCTGGAGCTGTGGACAGTTTTCTGGACCTGGAGGCTGGACTGAGCTGTCTGCTGTCAGATGTGCAGTATGCCTGCTGTTGATGACAGGGTTGTGTATGGCAGTGTTCAGAACCAGATCAGGCAGGTACGGTTTCTTTGAGCCACACCCCAGAGGAGAGGATGGTTTGCCGTCACTGTTTGCTGGTAAAGCTGTCATGGTGACATTCACACGTCTCAGTGACATGATTGACAGGATCAAAATGTGTCACAAGAGCTTTGGTACACAGTCCCTGTAACTATGAGCTGAAGCCTGTGGAGTTTGACAGTGAGAACACAGCCAATCAGAGTGAAGCCATCCCAGACACTCAGACTACAACTCCCAGTCCTGTTGTGGTTGATGCTCCAAAGACAAACACTGTGGTCACTGACCTCTCTGATGACATGTTACATGAAGCATGTACTGATATGGAAACTGAACCACAACCATTGAGCCAGTTCAGCTTTAATTCTGTCACAGCACATGATGCTCCTCACAAAGAATCACTCTCAACTGTTCCACTGATAAAACCTGCTGCCAGTGATCTGTCTGATAAAGTGTCACATGACCTCTCCTCTAAACTGGTCAAACTTGGTAAAAATGAAAGGAGAACATTTCAGAGGAGACTAATGATCTCAGGGAAAGCACCAAAAAGAAAGAAAGCAAAAAAGAAAAGAGAAGGAAAAATATTCTTCTAATGAATCATATAGAGCCAAAAAGAAATCTTATTCAAGCAACAAATACTGTAATGAAGGATTCAGACAAGAGAAACAGCAGTACATCACCAACCGCTATCACAGCAATTCCAACTTCAGACAGAAACAAAAACAGTTTTCACCAAAACATACAAAGAAATTTAAACTTCAGGCTGAAAAATCTGTACTAAATCTGTACTAAAAAATTCAGAGAAGATGACAGTTTTCATCAGAGAAAATCAATAAATAATAAGAAATCAATACTTCACCAAAAGATACAGGGAAAATGCAGAATTCAGGCAGAGGCAGTGATCTTATGTCACTCAGCATCACGCACATGATCAGTCGTTCAAGATAAGACACAGACAACTCATGAAACAAATCATGCGAGACAGTTATAACAACAATCTTACATTTAAAATTCTGCACAACATGAGATGTGCCATGAAGATAAAGAGGAAATACAGACGGGATAAACAGATAAACCCCAGAAAGTGACCACAGTTTGATCAAAGAGGCCATATCTGTTTTCAGATCACATATAAATGCCGGCCCCACTTACATCTGCACTGTCTGTCATAAAGCTTCATTTGAGAACCAGGTGAAACTCAGAT
>NW_026117364.1:0-19241 GCF_001640805.2 Lates calcarifer | reverse complement strand
ATATTCACTGCAGGGGTCAGTTCTGTTTTCAGGGGATGAGTCAGCACCAGCGTCTGAAAAACAAGAAAACAAAAGTGACACCTCATCCTGTGCAGTGTATAAAAGGAAGATATAGTGAGAGCATATAACTGCATCAGTACATAGTATCAACTTTACAAGAGTTTAAACACACTAATGAAATGTATTTCAACTGTTCTTTCCCGTAGAGTCTGTTCCAATATTGAAACTGTCATGGGTGTTAATTCAATCCTGTGTTTAGCACTGAACTCATAGTTAGAGATTATAGACTGCAATATATTCAGAGGTGTGCCAGTTATTCTAGTGAAGAGTCTACATCAGGAGTTAAGATTTCATAAAGGCACATACCTGTGTTGGCCTCACAGTTATTGTTTCCAGGACCTAACAACAAAAGAAAAAAGTTATTTCATGTCATCTTCTGAACATGAAGATCTTATGAGCAATTTAAACAAAATAATTCCAGTCACCAGCAACAAGAAGTTGTGTTATACAGTGCCACTATGGAAAGCCGTTTGAGCATTTATTCCATATCCCTGATATCAGAGGTCAGTTTCCTCCAATAATTAGGTCTTTGTTGGCACTAGTTGTGCATTTGGTTGCACTAGTTCACCATTTTGTCTTACTAGTTGGACAAAAACTCTTACTAGTCACTCTTTTGCAGAAACTGGCACTTTTGTTGAACTATTTCCATCAGAAGTCTTACTCTGACTCTGAGCACTGCACTAGTAGCACCAAAATCCTGGGCCAAACTATACTGATCAGAAAAAAAAGGGAACACTTAATCATCACAGTATAACACCAAGTCAATTAAATTTCTGTGATATCGACCTCTCAACTTGAAAGTTGAAACAATTGTGAGTCAGTTCCACCTGCTCTGGTGCAGTTGAAAGCTGTTGCAAGGAGGTTTGCTGTGTCTCCCAGCACAGTCTCAAGAGTGTGGAGGAGATACCAGGAGATGAGCCGTTAAACTAGGAGAGCTGGACAGGGCTGTGTAATGGCAACAACCCAGCAGCAGGACCGGTATGTGCCCTTTGTGTGAGGAAGAACAGGAGGACTATAACACCTAACTAGTGGAAGACACTGATGCCTGATACCAGGGATATAAATAAACGCTCAAACAGCTTTCCGTAGTGTCCAGACATTAATGGTTTAGTCCTACATTAATCTTCTTATAACATTAAGGCACATCATATATCAATTATATAATGCATTTAAAATTGCTTCTATATATTTTCTTGTATGAATGACATGAAAAAACTGAATTGAGCATTGATCACCTTTTCACAGTAAATTAACTTACTTGCATATTTGCTTTTAGTGAACTTGATGAACATATTTATCAGCACTTCTTGAATTTTTCCTATTTTTTTCCAAATCTAAAGCATTATAGAAAATCAAAACGCATATAGTGCCAACTTGAAATAGCTGTGCCATACTGAGACCATGTGTGAGATCAAGTTTAGAGAGGCTAGGAACACTTTTCAATGTATTTAGAGCCAAACCATGGCTTCCCATATGAGGCAGTTTGAGAGTGTAGGAATTACATGTCAGCAAAAATAAAAGGGAAATGATCAAATATATTTTACAAGCCATAGTTCTGGCAAACAAACATTATATAAACAAATGTTTAACAAAACCTTGAACAGAGCTACAACTGCTCTCTTGAGTTATATTAGAAATTTACCAGAAAATGAAGCAAAGGCTGGAGGAGTTGGATCAGCGCTGCTGTGCCCAGGATTTGAACCGGGTTGCTGTGGCGACATCGCACAATGCCAATCACTATGTGATCACGGCCACACAAATTTATGAGCTTGTTTAAAAATACACTGACGTTGAGACTGTGATTAACATGATGATCAATATTACAAAAAAGGTAATATCGCTGGACATTAACATGAAACAGTGCTGTAGTTTACTCTGTTTAATGGCAGTGTGTAAATGTCTGGAGCAGGCAGGCGCTGCGCACAGGCCAGCGGATTAATTATGACGTCAAGTATAGCCCTAAAACTGGACCTAAAGTTTCCATCTCATTGACATTAAAAGTGTGAAATTAAATCCACATAATCAACATTTACATACTACTCAGTATGTAAAGGATAACAAACCCAACATGAGAGCCTTTCATGTAAAAAAAAAACCCCAAAAACTCTAAGTTGATCTCCAAGTGGCATCAAACATTAACAGAAGACTCACAGATATTCTTTCGTCCAGCATTCTGAAGCCCAACCCAAGGCTAGTCCCTTTCAGGGGTCTTTTAGTGGCCTTGAACCGTAGTGTTTCAACTGTCCGGCACAGATCATACAATGCTACTTTGTAGCAAAAAACTTTATTTACCTCCTCATCAATAGCGACAATTGGCCAGAGATCAGCAAAGTCCATCATCCCACAGGTGGACGCTTAAGAAGCTCAATAAGCCATTAGCCAGTGTCTGCAGACTGTAACTAACAGACTGTGCAAGTGTATGACTGAGGCCAATTCAGCCAAATATCGCTGTGCTGACTTGCACTTTTGTTGCAAAGTTGAAGTCTGTCTGAACATTAGGACAAATGACTACTCCATCTATGAAAAAAGAAAGACCCAAATTTAACCAAAATTTCAGGAGGTCTTTGAATGTTAAAAGAAGACTCACAGAGACTCTACTGTCCAGTAGTCTGAAGCCCAACCTTTTAGCATCTTCCCTAGGCTAGTCCTTTTCAGGGCTCTTGTAGTGGCCTCAACCATAGTGTTTCAATTTAGTGTCCTGTACAGGTCATCCAATGCTACTTTCATTTAATTCAAAAAACCCTGAGTTGATCTCCAAGTGGCATCAAATGTTAACAAGAAGACCCACAGAGAACCTGATGTCTAGGAATTTGTGAAGCCCAATATTCTGACAATCTTCCCAGGCTAGTTTTTTGTTCATGGGTCATGTAGGGGCCCCAAACCATAGTGGTTCAATTTAGTGTCCCATACAGGTCATCCAATGCTACTTTGTAGCCAAAATTTAATTAAAATCCTCTTAAATAGTTATAATGTGATCGGGAACAGCAGTGACCATCTGCCCACTGGCTGAGACCTGAGAAGCTGAACAAGCCATTGACCAGTCTCTGCACCATATGACTAACAGACTTTGCAAGTATATGACCGAGGCCTGTTAGCCTGTAAATTTAGCTTTTGTAAAAGCTAACATATACGGTAGCCCTAGGACACATGACTTGTATATCTACCACATCAGGACGTGTCCAAAAGTCTTCATGCAGTGGTCTGACATTATCTAATTATAACTGGATTAATTGAGCAAACCTAATGATAATAATAACAACAAAAAAAAAAGCTTTGTAGTTATATTGCATTAATATAACATGAGGGTTCAATAGACAGTAGTCAACTACTCTTGATAAAAAGAAACACCAGGGGGGAGACAGATCCACTTTATAGGACAGTATTTCTTTTACTGTCTGTCTCCCGACGCCAAAAGAAAGGATCTAATGCTAGATTCTCCCCATGGTAGTAAGATACACAGTTTTGACTAATCTTTTAAAAATATTAATCAATATAATGTGAAGCGTTGTAATCAATGTATTGAATAAAATGAATGGAAAATCATATGAAATTGTGATTAAGCAATGACAGGATTGTGACATGACTGGAAAGTACCAGATGGCCTGTTTGGTCTTAGCAAAAAGAGAAGTTGGTAAAACACTGTGAAGAATGGTATGAGGGTCATGATTTGTGATTTAAACAGTGATTGTAATGCAAAGAGTAAACGATGAAGAATGATTGTACTAATGGTATTATTGAATATGATGATTAATTATGTTAATGGTAGCTAAGAATATGCGGTCACTATTGGTAAAGAGTTGAAGCCAGAAAGGATTGCAACATAACGGACAGCACCAGATTTGAGAGATTGCGACAGGGTTGCCGGAGCTGCCATTGTCAAAAGTGGTTTGGTAAAGGAAGTCAGAGGGGGAGGGTTGGGGAGCTGGCCAATACCAGATAAAAGGTGAGGTACCAGGCAAATTATTCGGACTCTTCGTTGACCATCGGTGGATCATCACCTAAGGAAGACCCCTCCTCGGCCGTCATCAAGGGGGCTGGAAGCAGCGAACTCTTCTTCAATTAGAACGAAGGAATCTGGGAGATTATTCACTGTTAAGAAGACTCAAGGCAAGAGGAGTTTCACAAAGGATGATTAATTTCCCCACTGCAGTGAAGGAATTGTTCTCTGACGATTTAACAAGCCAGGCCCAGAAAAAGGAACTGTGAGTTGGGTGAGGTCCTCCGGGGCTTTGTACAGAGTCAGGGGACTCACCCCTCTCAGGACCGGCCTGAAAAGAGGAAAGGTCAGCTAAGGCCAAGCTGCCAATCCCTCCAGCTCTCTCACCAAAATATGCACCCATCTCAGTGACCAGCTTCAGCATTCATTCAGGAATCAGTGAGTTACTCATTCCAGAACTATACTGATTGGTAGATAATTATACATTTTTTACTTTTTTATATGATTATGCTGTATGCTTTGCCCTTGCCAGAACAATATTCAATAAAATTCATAAACTGTATCTAAGGATAAGTCGTGGACAGTTGTTCTGTTCCTCTCAGAAGGGTAAAATACTAGGTCAGTGTGTGTAATGCATCATAAGGTTCTTAAAGGTTATTTCAGCCTCACTGATTAACAGACCCTTGGGGCTTACAGGGCCACTAAATAATTTCCTAGCACCATACCAAGTGCAAAGATCTTTAAGAGGAGAGCTGTCGTGAACAGGTGTGACCGGTGATCGTATCCGACCCACAGGGCTACTCGGTCGGGTGTGACATTAGTGGTAGTAGGGTAGGCATCTGGAAGTAGACAGTTAGTAGCTAGGCGAATCTCGCCACCAGCTTATAAAGCCGCAGTAACTGTAGGTTGGGTGTAAACACTACAGCTGTGAGTTCGAACCCTTTAAACAGAGAGCTGGTCCAGACCTCCCGTACCGGGGTACATCTGGCGATCTAACAGGCTTCATGTGTTAAGTTTCCTGTCTATCAGCTCTCATGTGACTACACTATCCACTCAGAATCAACTGATGTAAATGCATGTGAACCAATTTCAACATATTATTGTAACTGTTTTAAAGATGCTTCTGGAAATATTTAATATGTTAATGCTGAATGTAAAACACCAGTATGTAAATAGGCAGTTATAAATGTACATGTAAAATAACAACATTTTATAAATCAAAAGAGTTAACTTGAACTGAAACACATGAATTATCGTAACCTTGAAGTTATAGTATAGTATGTTAATGTAAAGATAGAACATTGATTTTTGGTACACATCATCTTTAAGGTGTCTAGTATTGATATATGTATTTGCAATTACTTCAACTTTGTTCAGTGTGGTCACAGAGGGAGTGAACATGTTGATGGCAACAATAGTAACCGGTGGGATAACAGTGTATCTAGGTGTACATATACTTTTACACAGACATGGTTTTAGTCTAACTTTTTATTCTGTCTACTCTGTTCTGTCTGTGAGTTTGACTTTGACTTAAGTTCTGGATATGTTGAATCTAGGTGACCACCCAGACAAGGTACACCCGCTGACATAAGCATTCTGAGCCTTTACTCGTACTTAGTTGAAGCACCTTTGTCAGCGTTTACAGTTTTGAGTCATCTTTGAGGTGTGCTGCACACCTGGATTTGGCGTTCTTGATTGATTGCTCAGTAGGCTACCTCTAGGAAGAGTCCTGGTTGTTTAAATTTCTGCCATGTAATTATTATGGAGGCCATTGTACTCTTGGGAACACTCAATGCAGCAGCATGTTTTTGGTAGTCTCACCCAGATCTATGCCTATAGACACAATCCTTTCTATTACTAATGACACATGATTTGGATATTTTCATGTCTGGGAAAAAATCAGGATTAAATGGGTTAATATGATAATGATAGAATTAGTGAAAGTAGTGGGGGAGAGAAGAGGGTGTGACAACTTGTGAATATATAGAGGTCTGAGCTACTATTATCTTCAATATCATGGGCATGTTTATTGTGCAAACCTCAGCAATTCAGTTCTGTGCATAGTAATAAAAATAACAACAATAACAAGCAAAACATTTTAACAGCTGTCAATCAGATAAGATGATGCCACTTTCACTACTTTGGAAAATATTTTTCTTGGGCAAAAAAGTAGCAGTTTGTCTAATTTTAGTGGTTAAGTTTGTATTTGTGTAAATCATCATGTTATTTTTTCCATCTCTTCCATATGAGCACAGAGACCAGAGGAGGCTGAAGCACAGAAAAATCCTGTGCCAGCCAAGTCTCGTCGCCCCAGAAGAAGGCCCAGCAATAAAACAGCTGGGCATCAGTGTCCTATTTGTGGACTTAGATATGTGGATATAATGCAGCATCTCAAAGTCACAGAGAAGGTGAAAAACAAAGAAGAGCTCAGTCTTTTGAGCAAGTTGGCTCACAGACAGTAAGTATTTTGGAACTATTACCATTCCACACACACACACACACCACACACAGAATGGGGACTTAAAACCTAATATTACAATGGTAAATCCATAATGAATGAATACAGGGACTTTTACCACATTTTGCTGTTTAGTAAGGCAATGTCCTATTCTCTGGATAATATGCCTTTTGTCATTGGTGTCATTTCTCCAGCTTTAGGGCAAACCTGGACTGTCCAGTTCGCTTATGCAACTCTAAACATATCAACAGACTTGACAAAGGTCCGTGGATTGAAGGTACGTATTCGACTGCTGTATTTATATTGATTTGCTGGTCATTCTGAACCAGAGAAGCAGTGAGTGGGTGCCACTGTCTCTTCTCTCTCACAGCTGGTTGTCTATACGAATGGCTAAGGAGAGACCTTCAAAATCAGAGCGCTCTGGATATGAGAGTAGTTCATCCTTTATGGTGTCACTTAACCCTTGACAAAAAACAGCTTGCAGAGGTTCATTATTCCGGCTACTCTCAATGGACAGAGTACAAAATTCAACAGAATAATCTGCAACACTGCGCATACCTTGGCGAAGGGAGAGTAACCTCTTGGAGGCGTCCTGGCCATGAACAGGATGGTCGAAAACCCTCAGTCATCTCAGTGGTAAAGGCAGTGTAGGTAGCTGTGACTGGAGACTGTTTCTCCCACGGCGCTGTAGCCCAGGCCAAGGCGTTTCCACTGAAGAAGCCCAATCAGATAAGCAATTCTCAACTGCTCCGTAGAGTATGTATGAGGCTGTTGAGTGAACACAAGATTACACTGCAAAAGGAAAGAACAACATAATACAAAGTCACCTTCAAATCGGTCGGGGGAAGGAACCCATGGCTCCTTAATGGGTACAGGAGTTGGTGCTGCTGGGGTGGGAGCTGGTGGCTGAACCTCAGGACTCGGGCTGATTAATTTGGTCCCGAATCTCCATGACTTTGGTTGTGAGATGTCTGAGGCCCTCCATAACCTCCCTCAGTGCCTGGGCGTGCTGGCCAAGCAAGATTCCATGGTGGGAGACAGCCTGGTGGACAGGGTCAGTGTCTGCAGGATTCTGCATGGCGGATCATACTGTCACGTCTGAGCAAGGAACTCAAAAGCCATAAGAACCATGGCTCTTTAATGGGTACAGGAGTTGGTGCTGCTGGGTGGGAGCTGGTGGCTGACTCAGGATCGGGCTGATTAATTTGGTCCGAATCTCCATGACTTTGGTTGTGAGATCTCTGACCTCCATAACCTCCCTCAGTGCCTGGGCGTGCTGGCCAAGCAAGATTCCATGGTGGGAGACAGCCTGGTGGACAGGGTCAGTGTCTGCAGGATTCTGCATGGCCAGATCGTACTGTCACGTCTGAGCAAGGAACCTCAAAAAGCAGAACAGCAGGACTGCAGGAAAAATTAAAGGAACTTGTGATGGAGCAGGACTGGGGGTGTGCAACCCCCTGCTTGCAGGCAGGCAGGCAAGCAGGAACTGAACAGAAGAAACAGGTCAGGTAATGATCTGATTGGCACTACTGCTAATGCAGATTCTTGAGCTAAGATGAGCCAAACTTCTCTCTACACAAACCGTGCGCATGGAATGACAATCCGGCAGGGACTGAAGGCAGGAGCAGGGATTAAGCGAACCTGAGTGATGAGCTGATGGAACCCAGATGAGCTTGATTGCAGCAGCAAGGCAGGTGTGGAGTGGCAAACAGGCAGACCCAGCAGACAGACAGACAGACACTGACAGACAGGTCAAATAGCTGACCTCGTGACAGACAGTATATTTCTCAGCTGTTACAGTAATACTTACCATTTGTGTCTGCAACTTGCAAACAAATGTTTTCAGCCTGTGGAAGCTCCAAGCTCCAACACTCCAACCCACTCAACCAACCTCATCATCAAGTATGCAGATGATACCACAGTGGTTGGGCTCATCTCTGATGGGGATGAGACGGTATACAGGGCTGAGGTAGAGAAACTGTCCCTCTGGTGCTCAGGTAACAACCTGACACTGAACGTCCAGAAAACTAAAGAACTCATTATGGACTTCAGAAAGGACAGACAAGACCATACCCCCCTCCTCATAAATGGAGAACGTGTGGAAACTGTGACCACCTTCAGGTTCCTGGGTACCCACATTTCAGCCAATCTCTCCTGGACTCACAACACCAAGGCCCTTGTGAAGAAGGCTCAGCAGCGGATGCATTTCCTGCGTGTCCTCAGGAAAAACAATCTGGACAAGAAGCTGCTGCTGGCCTTCTACCACTCCTCTGTGGAGAGTGTACTAACATCTCCACCTCCACAGCTGAGGACAGGAAGGCTGCCCAGAAAATCATTGGCTGCCCTCTGCCCTCCCTGGATGACATATCCAGAACCTGCTGCCTCAGGAAAACCAGGGCCATCACAGGAGACCCCTCACACCCCGCTCACCACCTTTGACCTGTTGCCCTCAGGACGGTGCTTCAGGTCAATCAAGTCCCACACCACCAGACTTACCAACAGCTTCTTCCCCTGGGCCATTCGGACCATAAACAAACACTGACCATACCCCCCACCTCCCACCTCACCAACAGCACACCTCACACACACACACACACACCACACACACACACGCGCGTACACACAGAGCCAAGGACACTATCCATCACCCGCACCTTAAAGTGTCCTAGACTCTTTGCACAATCGTGTGCTGTTGTGTGTGTATGTAGATTCTATTTAAAAGTGACATTGTAAATTTTTGTAATTTTGTAATTCTTGTATTTTTTTGTAATCTCTTGTATTATATTGTATACATCTTGTATATTGTGTACATTTTCGTATTTCTATTTGTATTTAAATCTCTTCTATTGTGCATAGTCTGTGTCTCTTCGTGGAGCACCCACAATTTCATTGTACTTAACTGTACAATGACAATAAAGCCTATTCTATTCTATTCTATTCTATTTCCACCGATATAAGAAAAAGCTAGCTGTCCTCGCCATGCCAACAATATGTTATCCTAAATAAGGTAACCATGAAACTGACCAGATGTTTCCAGTTGCTGTTCAATGAAGATTGCCACTTCAGCCACATCATTTTTATTCTGTCTACACAAGAGCTGCTTCTCTTTTCAAGGGTGTGTTTGCTCCATATAATCCAGTATGAATCAGCAAGCAAATTAAGTATTTCATCTGTTGTAAAGCCCTTTTTAAATAGTCTTCAATGTGCTCACAATCCATTTCGTTGTCAAGTTGAATAGGAGAGCTCATGCCAAAGAACCGCTACTTTGAGTGTTGTGTGAAAATATGTTATAAGTTTGACATTATCCCATAATTTATCTCATAATCATGACTTTTTATCTCATAACTCCATCTAATTATTTAATAATGTCAAAATCTCGAGATAATAAATTGAAATTATGACATAATGTCGAAATTGTGAGATAAAAAAAATATTATGGGATAATGTCGACATTATGAAATAATAAGATGGAGTTATGAAATAAAAAGTCATGATTATGAGATAAATCAAAATTATGAGATAGTGTTGAAATTATGAGAAGTTGAAATTATGAGATAATGTTGAATTTCGACATTATCCCGTAATCAATTTTTTTAAAATCTCACAATTTCGACATTATGTCATAATTTCAATTTATTATCTTGAGATTTTGACATTATCTCATAATTATGATTTATCTCATAATTCGGATTTATCTCACAATTATGACTTTTTATCTCATAATTGCGATTTATCATCACATAATTTCAATTCATGTCATAATTTCAATTTATGTCATAATTATGACTTCTGATCTCATAATTCCATCTTATTCTCTTGTAATTTTGACATTATAATTATGATGTTTTTAATCTTCCAATTTCAACATTATCTCATAATTTAAGTTTTATTATCTCGTAATTTCGACATGTCATAATTTTCACTTATCTCATAATTCCAACTTATTATCTTGTAATTTTCAACATTATATCTTAATGGTAATTTTTTAATCTTGCAATTTCAACATTATCTCATAATTTCAATTTATTATCTTGTAATTTTGACATTATCTCATAATTATGATTTTTGTTATCCCACAATTTCAACACTATCTCATAATTTCAATTTATTATCTCGTAATTTTGACACTGTCTCATAATTTTGACTTATCTCATAATTCAGACTTATTATCTCACAATTATGACTTTTTATCTCATAATTTTGACTATTTACCTCATGATTTTGACTAGACACAGGCATTTTTTTTTCTTATACTGGCGGGAAATGTGCTTCCATATCAGCCTGAGGTGCTCTGGTATGGTGAGAAAGCTGCCAGTCAGAGGTAGTTCTAATCGTGCCTGTTGTCTTTCGGTGTTCTGTGTAGAAAAGGTAACAGAAAGGTTTGTGTCATCAGAGTTTTTACCTCCTATCCTCTTGTCCTCCTCTGAAGAAACTCTGGGCCATGTCCTTCTTCAATAGGTCCTCTGGGATGTCCTCTGCTTCACAAATGGACTTTAAGTTACAGGACAGTCAGGTTTTTGTGGGCTGCCTTCATGCACTGCCTCTGATGGAGTATAGTCATCACCAGTGCTTTCAATGCAGCTTGTACAGGCCTCTGATCCCTCAGATACTTTGGAGAACCATTCAAAATATTTTCTGGTAAGCTGAAAATGAAATATACAGGAGGCTTATAGTTAAAAAAGACATGAACCAAGTGTGAAAATCTTAAATCTCTGGGTCTCTAAGACCCTCTTAGAACCTTGGCAACCTAACATGACAATGAACCCTGTGTGTTAGACAGGGTTAGAGTTGTGTGGTTTTGCAAGAGCTACAAGGTTAATAGGGAGACGTGGTGGTTAATTCCACTGACTGTTTTATTTACAGTTGGATTCATTTTAAATTAATGCTACCTTGTTATGTTTCAGAATGCATATTTGCAAGTATACTGTCAATACTGTCAGAGAGATATAGATAGATATAGATATAGATAGATACAGATAGATTAGCAGTAGAGAGAGACATGGGGGAAGGAGCAATCTCACTGTAGCTGCAGTGAATTCTAATCACCTGGGAGGACACCTGCATTGCAACTGGCCAGTAACAATAACAGGATGGAATATTCTATTAAACTACTGTCATATGAAATGAGCTAAAAACGAATAACTATTAAACATGTAAATTGCAACCATGTCTTTGCTGATGTAAGTTGCAACATTATCTTCTTCCATCATTGTTGCTGCAGGCAAAAGCCTCTTGCATCATCTGAGTCTGGGGTTTGTTTTGAGCACTTTACTTTTGTGGAACTAATCTATGGATTCTCTCCATACTGTTTGACTGACTGATACTATTTGACTATTACTTAAGTGGTCAAAGAGGCTAATGTGTACAAGAATAGTGTAATGTGTTCTTTCTTAATTATGATATCACAACTGAAAATCAGATGGCCAAATAATGAGCCAGCATTATTACCTGTGTTTGGTATTTTTCAGTATTCCGTGCGTCTGAACAAGCAATTAAAATAACGCCCCCTCAGTTGACATAAGTGTGTCCTCATTCCTGTGAGTCGGCCACTCTGTCTGCAGGACATCAAAGACAAAAAAGTGAATCTACCTGATGTAACATTTGACCATCAAATACATTATTTTCACAATTTTGATGAAGAGCCACACCACACTTAACATTGTTATAGACTAGCAAATAAGATTTTTGTTAAAAGACTGTGATAATGATGAATAGCTGACTTAAATCAAATTCATGAAATTCTCAATAAGGCCTAACAATAAGACTGGGAATAGTAATTCATTGTTCCTTACTTAAGACATTTACATTCACTTCAACTATTACAGTAACTGAACATTAGATGCAGAGAGAGCTGTAGCAGGTTTAAACACCCTCCTGATGCTGGCACTCCTTTCACAATCCTGAATATTAGCATAACTTTCAGCCTTCTGCCTGAGTCCAGCCCAATACATGTGAGTGGCAGATAAATCAAGCAAATATATGTGTCAAAAAGGCAGTCTACTGCCTAAAAATGCTGTAATGGCATCTAAAAATCAAAGTTTGTTGACAATATTGTTCAACACTCTACAGTGACAAAGTAACATTAGCATTAGTGAACCACGCAGTGCTAATAACCATGTCATATCGAATCATGAAAAAAACGACTGAGGTGGCTGCAAAAACATGGT
Source organism: Lates calcarifer (assembly GCF_001640805.2). Classification (NCBI taxonomy): domain Eukaryota; kingdom Metazoa; phylum Chordata; class Actinopteri; family Centropomidae; genus Lates; species Lates calcarifer. The sequence continues at coordinate 6,619 of NW_026117364.1, read as the reverse complement.
GCTAACAAAGTTATTAATTAAAATCAGTTCGTTTTATGTACTTTCTTGGTTTCCATCACTTTCTACTCCAGCGGTCATCCTCACTCATCCAGCTCCGGTCGTCTTCTCCTCCGTGCTGTTGCTAAAGACAGAGTTGGGGGATGGGGATGGTAGTCATGGGGACCACTGGAGTCTGGAAAGGTGTGTCCCTCCCTCACCTCTGACCGCGAGGCAGCGTGGCTAATTGAACAACGTCAACGTTTGGAATATATTTTCAGTGTTTTGGTGGTGATTAATGGTTTTGTCTTAATTTAAGAGTAGTTAACACAGACCGGTCAAATTTGACCGGGAACACTAAAGTAAGGGGCGGGGGGTGAACACAACAGGAGGGTTAATGGTCTCCAGGATTGGACATCATGTTACTTAGGCCTCAAAGGCCTTGCTTAGATTTATGGAGGCAAAAATCTGATTCCTCTCTGAAGAAGGATGTGGAGGAACTATCCAGATCTTGTAGAGATCCATCTGGAGGACAACCACCATATTCCACCAGCGATGGTGAAAGGCCATGTGACCAGAATGAGAGTGTGCAGCCCTTGGAGAAGATCCAGGCTGTAGACCAGAAAGTGGAACTTTGCAGAACCTCCCTAGAAACAGATCCAAACGAGCCATTGGCTCAGTGTTGTATATGTAATGAATACATCAAACAGTGCAGACAAAAGATGATGCCAGCAAGGTCACAAAACAGAGCCAAAACAACAGGGCCAGAGCACTGTACTTAATGTACATATTAAAGACATGGGCTCCAAATAGTCAAACGTTTTCCATCGAGGTCAAGGAAAGATGTGAGGCAGGACTGATAAGGAATTAGGAAAAGAGAACCACAGTATTTAGAGAATCCGACTGCACTTACACTAGGCTTTTTTTTTAAACAACTTTATTTATAACACATGGAAGACGCAGAGTGACTAACTCAGTGCTGTCAGCCACAATTCAATAAGGTTTCCTCTCCAATACTAGTAATATAATAACATGAAAGTTGAGCCATTAAAATAACGATAAAAAGGAATTGTGTGACGGGTCCTGAGTAAATTATATTCAGACAGAAATGTATAGTTTCCTGTTATGGGCACTTTGACCCTTTTTATACATTTGTTAACTAAAGAAAATAAATATTTTTTAGAGGGGGAAGGATTTTCAGAAGTTTTGGATCGTGTCACAAATGTTGTGTTTACATGTTTGTGGATCTGGGCAAAGTAACTACGATGGGGCGTTGCCTTAAACACTGCTGCTGGAAGGAATTGTGGGACAGCATTCTCTCCTTTCCTTTAGTGAAGGAAGGTCCAGTGTGTCCTATGCTAAAGGAGATGAGTTAGGAAGCAGGCTCCTTTCCTTAACATTTAGGAACACTTATTCTAGACATTTAGAATATGCTCAAAGACAGCACACCTAACCATTGTCAGTTGAAAAAATAACTCATCACTATCATATCACTCTGCCTGTAACTTATTTACTGAGACTGTGTGGTTATCTATTGTAACCCCCTTCAAAAGCCAGTGTTGTCACAGAACAAAAAAAACAAGTGATACGTAAGGACTTCATATTATATTATTTGTTTATTTTAACAGCCTATTGCATAGGTTTTTGATTTCACAAATTTGTTTTTTTGTTGCTTTCAAAACTTTTCCTACATAGGCTGAATATTCATTTGTAGGCCTACACTGGAATCATCTTTTAATCAACAAATCTGTGATAACCCTGATCTTAAAACAAAAAACAGAAAAAAACAGAATGGTTGATTAGTAAAAGCCTCTAAAAATGTCTTGAAAAAATGTCTTGAAATGATATTCCTGTTCAGCTTTGACCTCACTGGACGCATCTCTCCTCTCTCTCAGCTGGCATGGTGAGTCTGTGACAGTGTGTACACAGCAACATCTAGGTTGGACCACAGCGCAAGCATGTTGGTCCGAAGAATAAAAATCAAGAACCATGAAGAACCGTTTGTATCTTACACAAACAGTGAGCTCTGTGAATAAAGGCAAAGTAGCTGTAAATGCATCTCAAGGTGAAGCGTGTGGCATAGCTCGTAGGCCGCCATCACATCCAAGCCATATTAATGTGTTGGTCTTTTCCTGGAGGCTTTTCTGCCTGCCAAAGTGGAGATCATCAAGTGTCAAAGTGACTGATCCTGGCTTAATGTGCAGTCTCTTGCTGCCATCTAGTGGCCGTGGCATGAAAACACATTTCAACTTCCTCCTCTCACAAATGACTGCTCTGAAGACATCAGCAAGATATGACTGCCAGTGCTTTGCATAGGTCATGTAAACAAGATGTTTTCTTTATCATTTATGCAGAGTATTATTATTGCCCTTGAATATTTAAACAATGTTGAATGACAGTAGCCACAGTTATAATCATGATTACTGTAACAGTAAAAAACACAATCCAAACTATGTTTTTAAGACCAGTTTTTATTTTTTAAATTCTCAGAGACTTGGTGAGAGAGTCTGACTGGAGATCTCTGGTTTATGGACACTGTGAATCTCAAGTGAAACTCTGGTAACAGCTACCTGATCTTGCTTCATTGTGACTCTGAGAGGTTCTCTGCTCTCACACTCTGTCTGTGCTGTCTCTCTCCCAAACATCATTTGATCCTTGCATTTGGCAATAATCATTTATAGATTAATATATTTATCAAGTTTGGCATAAACAGTGAAAAATCTGTAATTGGACAAAACCTGATCTGATTACTAATTGAAACTTAAGGAGATCCATATTTTTCACAGAACTGATTTGGACATTAAGTTTAAAACATCATTCATTCCAAAGGCTAAAAACAATTTGTTTGAAATAAAATATATGTGTGTGTGTGTGTGTGTGTTTGCGTTTATATATATATATCTATATATCTTGTTATATGTAGATACAAAATTTGGCATATTGTATAAAGATCAACTAAAAAATTTGAAAAATTACTGTTGGGATACAGTGCTTTCTTTATTATATTTGAAATAACAAATGATAGCAGAAGAGCACTGTATGTAGACCTCAGTCTGTTCCTGTCTACTCATTTTGGCCTGCTGCTCAGAGGTTTATACTCAGGTTTGTTTTGACTGCAGATATTGGTGCACGCCCACAATTTTTCAAATATTCACTGTATACAAGTGTTTTGTTGTTGTTTAACCTGTTGACATTGGAAATAAAAAGGAGGATCTGGATTTATTTGGAGCGGCTGCTGGTCCTGGTCTACAGACTCAATGTTCCTGACTGTGACTGAATCAACACGTGGCTGAATCCTGTTACCAGAGGCACTCGTCTCACACCACACTACCACACCTGTGTTATTGATTCTGAATATTAACTGTCACATATAAGAGATAGCTAACTTTTAGTCAAAGCATTCAATTATTTTCTGCTGGTGAGTCTAAAAACAGTGGAGGATCAGTAAGAACTCTAACTGACTGTGGTTGTCTATTTAAATTGTGTATTGATCCCTGGTGTGAATTTTAATATTTTCTTCCTCTTAATATTAGCATAAACCATTAACCATAAACTAATGTGTTTACATTGAATAGATTATCCACTGATTTGAAAGGGCTTCTTTAGAAAAAAATTGTTCCTACACAATAAATACTATCTCTCAATTTCCTACATAATTTGAAAAAAAAAAAAAAAAAAAAAAACCCATTGCAACTGAAATCCCATACTCAAGTTGTAAGTGTATCAAAGTCATTTCTATACAGAGCTTTATCTATCTCAGAGGCCATATTGATTGTGATCAGCCATTTTCAGGACAATTTAATCAAAAGTTATTCTATTGTTCCCTAATCTGTATTGAGATGGTGATTTGTTACTGAATAGCCTCAAACTCATAGTTTGATCTAAGACGCTGTTAAACATTTATAGTCAGTCTCTACAGAAAGCCTTGAAACACAATCCCTAATAGCACTGTTAGTGTCTGGTTTGTGTAAATATATATACAAGAGTGATAACTGTGGTTTTGGAGAACAACAACGATTGCCAAGGAAGAGTTAAAAGGTCTCAGGCTACAAAGCTACAGTGGCAGCAGCAGAGGGAGTCTCAGTGGTGCAGCACCATGTGAACAAGCAGAAGGTCCCTGGTCCTCAGAGCAGAGACTTGGTGAGAGAGTCTGTGGTGTCTCCTGCTGAAGCTGTGAACCAGGCAGGTCAACGTGATGCAGTGTGTGTACCACAGGGTATCGTACGCTGACGTTGTGAAGAGAGGACGTCACAGTGAAACTCTGTGTGTAGCAGAGTCTGTTCAGATGCACCAGGTGAAGCACAGAGTGAACACCATGTTTCAGGTACAGACACAGCGTCAGAGAGATGCCTTCATGTGTAGCAGGACCTCCTCATACAGACAGTGTGAACGTGGGAGATCAGCCTGGGTGAACAACGTGGTCAGAGCGGTCCTGCAGGCCAGGCTTCTATTAAATACGGCAGATGCAGAAACCAGCAGTGTACCTGTAACTCTCTCACCTTTCTAGCATTCCTTCATGAGAGTGAAAACATCACCAGCACAGACCTTGACTGTGTTTTGGATAAAGGTAACGTGTGTATAAACAGGTAAGACAGATGTTTCCTCAGCACGCCTCACCTCACCACTGATGAGCTCCCAGATTTAGTCCCAGCACGCTGACAAAACACTACTTTCCCGGTACAGCACATTAGGGAGATCCTTTACCTGGAGCTGTGGACAGTTTTCTGGACCTGGAGGCTGGACTGAGCTGTCTGCTGTCAGATGTGCAGTATGCCTCGCTGTTGATGGACAGGGTTGTGTATGCCAGTGTTCAGAACCAGATCAGGCAGGTACGGTTTCTTTGAGCCACACCCCAGAGGAGAGGATGGTTTGCCGTCACTGTTTGCTGGTAAAGCTGTCATGGTGACATTCACACGTCTCAGTGACATGATTGACAGGATCAAAATGTGTCACAAGAGCTTTGGTACACAGTCCACCTGTAACTATGAGCTGAAGCCTGTGGAGTTTGACAGTGAGAACACAGCCAATCAGAGTGAAGCCATCCCAGACACTCAGACTACAACTCCCAGTCCTGTTGTGGTTGATGCTCCAAAGACAAACACTGTGGTCACTGACCTCTCTGATGACATGTTACATGAAGCATGTACTGATATGGAAACTGAACCACAACCATTGAGCCAGTTCAGCTTTAATTCTGTCACAGCACATGATGCTCCTCACAAAGAATCACTCTCAACTGTTCCACTGATAAAACCTGCTGCCAGTGATCTGTCTGATAAAGTGTCACATGACCTCTCCTCTAAACTGGTCAAACTTGGTAAAAATGAAAGGAGAACATTTCAGAGGAGACTAATGATCTCAGGGAAAGCACCAAAAAGAAAAAGAAGCAAAAAAGAAAAGAGAAGGAAAAATATTCTTCTAATGAATCATATAGAGCCAAAAAGAAATCTTATCAAGCAACAAATACTGTAATGAAGGATTCAGACAAGAGAAACAGCAGTACATCACCAACCGCTATCACAGCAATTCCAACTTCAGACAGAAACAAAAACAGTATTTCACCAAAACATACAAAGAAAATTTAAACTTCAGGCTGAAAAAATCTGTACTAAATCTGTACTAAAAAAATTCAGAGAAGATGACAGTTTTCATCAGAGAAAATCAATAAATAATAAGAAAATCAATACTTCACCAAAAGATACAGGGAAAATGCAGAATTCAGGCAGAGGCAGTGATCTTATGTCACTCAGCATCACGCACATGATCAGTCGTTCAAGATAAGACACAGACAACTCATGAAACAAATCATGCGAGACAGTTATAACAACAATCTTACATTTAAAATTCTGCACAACATGAGATGTGCCATGAAGATAAAGAGGAAATACAGACGGATAAACAGATAAACCCCAGAAAGTGACCACAGTTTGATCAAAGAGGCCATATCTGTTTCAGATCACATATAAATGCCGGCCCCACTTACATCTGCACTGTCTGTCATAAAGCTTCATTTGAGAACCAGGTGAAACTCAGATTATGTCAAAAATGCAGAAGTGGCTGCTGAATGTCTGACAGGAAAATATGTTCATGTTTGTGATGACGGCTGCAGAAATGAACAGTGTAAAGTTCCTGATGAGAGAAAGGATGAATGGATCTGTCACACCTGTCATGATCATCTTAAAAAGGAGCCATGCCCTCTCTGGCTGTAGCCAACAACATGGAGCTGGTTGATATTCCACCTGAGCTGTGTGACCTCAACATTTGGAGAGACATCTGATCGCCAAGTGTTTTCCATTTGCTAAGATCATCCCACTTCCCAAAGGCAGACAGAGAGCAATACGTGGTAATGTGGTGTGTGTCCCATCTGAGGTGCAGGAAACAGTTGAAGCATTACCCAGACTGAGAAGTGAGTCTCAAGTCCTGAGAGTCAAACTGAAGAGACGACTGTGTTACAGAGGTCATCAGCTGTTCCAGACTGTCACCTGGTCTAAACTGCTACAGGCCCTGAATAAACTGAAAACATTCACCCACAGTATGAGGACATAAGTATCAGAGATGAGGCTGAGCTGTGTGTCCCTGATGATGATGATGATGATGATGATGATGATGATGATGATGAATGAGGATGATCTGATGGAAACTG
>NW_026117363.1:0-21540 GCF_001640805.2 Lates calcarifer | reverse complement strand
GAACAGAGCTACAACTGCTCTCTTGAGTTATATTAGAAATTTACCAGAAAATGAAGCAAAGGCTGGAGGAGTTGGATCAGCGCTGCTGTGCCCAGGATTTGAACGGGGTTGCTGTGGCGACATCGCACAATGCCAATCACTATGTGATCACGGCCACACAAATTTATGAGCTTGTTTAAAAATACACTGACGTTGAGACTGTGATTAACATGATGATCAAATATTACAAAAAAGGTAATATCGCTGGACATTAACATGAAACAGTGCTGTAGTTTACTCTGTTTAATGGCAGTGTGTAAATGTCTGGAGCAGGCAGGCGCTGCGCACAGGCCAGCGGATTAATTATGACGTCAAGTATAGCCCTAAAACTGGACCTAAAGTTTCCATCTCATTGACATTAAAAGTGTGAAATTAAATCCACATAATCAACATTTACATACTACTCAGTATGTAAAGGATAACAAACCCAACATGAGAGCCTTTCATGTAAAAAAAAAACCCAAAAACTCTAAGTTGATCTCCAAGTGGCATCAAACATTAACAGAAGACTCACAGATATTCTTTCGTCCAGCATTCTGAAGCCCAACCCAAGGCTAGTCCCTTTCAGGGGTCTTTTAGTGGCCTTGAACCGTAGTGTTTCAACTGTCCGGCACAGATCATCAATGCTACTTTGTAGCAAAAAACTTTATTTACCTCCTCAAAATAGCGACAATTGCCAGAGATCAGCAAAGTCCATCATCCCACAGGTGGACGCTTAAGAAGCTCAATAAGCCATTAGCCAGTGTCTGCAGACTGTAACTAACAGACTGTGCAAGTGTATGACTGAGGCCAATTCAGCCAAATATCGCTGTGCTGACTTGCACTTTTGTTGCAAAGTTGAAGTCTGTCTGAACATTAGGACAAATGACTACTCCATCTATGAAAAAAGAAAGACCCAAATTTAACCAAAATTCAGGAGGTCTTTGAATGTAAAAGAAGACTCACAGAGACTCTACTGTCCAGTAGTCTGAAGCCCAACCTTTAGCATCTTCCCTAGGCTAGTCCTTTTCAGGGCTCTTGTAGTGGCCTCAACCATAGTGTTTCAATTTAGTGTCCTGTACAGGTCATCCAATGCTACTTTCATTTAATTCAAAAAACCCTGAGTTGATCTCCAAGTGGCATCAAATGTTAACAAGAAGACCCACAGAGAACCTGATGTCTAGGAATTTGTGAAGCCCAATATTCTGACAATCTTCCCAGGCTAGTTTTTTGTTCATGGGTCATGTAGGGCCCCAAACCATAGTGGTTCAATTTAGTGTCCCATACAGGTCATCCAATGCTACTTTGTAGCCAAAATTTAATTAAAATCCTCTTAAATAGTTATAATGTGATCGGGAACAGCAGTGACCATCTGCCCACTGGCTGAGACCTGAGAAGCTGAACAAGCCATTGACCAGTCTCTGCACCATATGACTAACAGACTTTGCAAGTATATGACCGAGGCCTGTTAGCCTGTAAATTTAGCTTTTGTAAAAGCTAACATATACGGTAGCCCTAGGACACATGACTTGTATATCTACCACATCAGGACGTGTCCAAAAGTCTTCATGCAGTGGTCTGACATTATCTAATTATAACTGGATTAATTGAGCAAACCTAATGATAATAATAACAAAAAAAAAAAAGCTTTGTAGTTATATTGCATTAATATAACATGAGGGTTCAATAGACAGTAGTCAACTACTCTTGATAAAAAGAAACACCAGGGGGGAGACAGATCCACTTTATAGGACAGTATTTCTTTTACTGTCTGTCTCCCGACGCCAAAAGAAAGGATCTAATGCTAGATTCTCCCCATGGTAGTAAGATACACAGTTTTGACTAATCTTTTAAAAATATTAATCAATATAATGTGAAGCGTTGTAATCAATGTATTGAATAAAATGAATGGAAAATCATATGAAATTGTGATTAAGCAATGACAGGATTGTGACATGACTGGAAAGTACCAGATGGCCTGTTTGGTCTTAGCAAAAAGAGAAGTTGGTAAAACACTGTGAAGAATGGTATGAGGGTCATGATTTGTGATTTAAACAGTGATTGTAATGCAAAGAGTAAACGATGAAGAATGATTGTACTAATGGTATTATTGAATATGATGATTAATTATGTTAATGGTAGCTAAGAATATGCGGTCACTATTGGTAAAGAGTTGAAGCCAGAAAGGATTGCAACATAACGGACAGCACCAGATTTGAGAGATTGCGACAGGGTTGCCGGAGCTGCCATTGTCAAAAGTGGTTTGGTAAAGGAAGTCAGAGGGGGAGGTTGGGGAGCTGGCCAATACCAGATAAAAGGTGAGGTACCAGGCAAATTATTCGGACTCTTCGTTGACCATCGGTGGATCATCACCTAAGGAAGACCCCTCCTCGGCCGTCATCAAGGGGCTGGAAGCAGCGAACTCTTCTTCAATTAGAACGAAGGAATCTGGGAGATTATTCACTGTTAAGAAGACTCAAGGCAAGAGGAGTTTCACAAAGGATGATTAATTTCCCACTGCAGTGAAGGAATTGTTCTCTGACGATTTAACAAGCCAGGCCCAGAAAAAGGAACTGTGAGTTGGGTGAGGTCCTCCGGGCTTTGTACAGAGTCAGGGGACTCACCCCTCTCAGGACCGGCCTGAAAAGAGGAAAGGTCAGCTAAGGCCAAGCTGCCAATCCCTCCAGCTCTCTCACCAAAATATGCACCCATCTCAGTGACCAGCTTCAGCATTCATTCAGGAATCAGTGAGTTACTCATTCCAGAACTATACTGATTGGTAGATAATTATACAATTTTTTACTTTTTATATGATTATGCTGTATGCTTTGCCCTTGCCAGAACAATATTCAATAAAATTCATAAACTGTATCTAAGGATAAGTCGTGGACAGTTGTTCTGTTCCTCTCAGAAGGGTAAAATACTAGGTCAGTGTGTGTAATGCATCATAAGGTTCTTAAAGGTTATTTCAGCCTCACTGATTAACAGACCCTTGGGGCTTACAGGGCCACTAAAATAATTTCCTAGCACCATACCAAGTGGCAAAGATCTTTAAGAGGAGAGCTGGTCGTGAACAGGTGGTGACCGGTGATCGTATCCGACCCACAGGGCTACTCGGTCGGGTGTGACATTAGTGGTAGTAGGGTAGGCATCTGGAAGTAGACAGTTAGTAGCTAGGCGAATCTCGCCACCAGCTTATAAAGCCCGCAGTAACTGTAGGTTGGGTGTAAACACTACAGCTGTGAGTTCGAACCCTTTAAACAGAGAGCTGGTCCAGACCTCCCGTACCGGGGTACATCTGGCGATCTAACAGGCTTCATGTGTTACAGTTTCCTGTCTATCAGCTCTCATGTGACTACACTATCCACTCAGAATCAACTGATGTAAATGCATGTGAACCAATTTCAACATATTATTGTAACTGTTTTAAAGATGCTTCTGGAAATATTTAATATGTTAATGCTGAATGTAAAACACCAGTATGTAAATAGGCAGTTATAAATGTACATGTAAAATAACAACATTTTATAAATCAAAAGAGTTAACTTGAACTGAAACACATGAATTATCGTAACCTTGAAGTTATAGTATAGTATGTTAATGTAAAGATAGAACATTGATTTTTGGTACACATCATCTTTAAGGTGTCTAGTATTGATATATGTATTTGCAATTATTCAACTTTGTTCAGTGTGGTCACAGAGGGAGTGAACATGTTGATGGCAACAATAGTAACCGGTGGGATAACAGTGTATCTAGGTGTACATATACTTTTACACAGACATGGTTTTAGTCTACCTTTTATTCTGTCTACTCTGTTCTGTCTGTGAGTTTGACTTTGACTTAAGTTCTGGATATGTTGAATCTAGGTGACCACCCAGACAAGGTACACCCACTGACATAAGCATTCTGAGCCTTTACTCGTACTTAGTTGAAGCACCTTTGTCAGCGTTTACAGTTTTGAGTCATCTTTGAGGTGTGCTGCACACCTGGATTTGGCGTTCTTGATTGATTGCTCAGTAGGCTACCTCTAGGAAGAGTCCTGGTTGTTTAAATTTCTGCCATGTAATTATTATGGAGGCCATTGTACTCTTGGGAACACTCAATGCAGCAGCATGTTTTTGGTAGTCTCACCCAGATCTGTGCCTATAGACACAATCCTTTCTATTACTAATGACACATGATTTGGATATTTTCATGTCTGGGAAAAATTCAGGATTAAATGGGTTAATATGATAATGATAGAATTAGTGAAAGTAGTGGGGGAGAGAAGAGGGTGTGACAACTTGTGAATATATAGAGGTCTGAGCTACTTTATCTTCATTATCTATTATCTTCATTATCATTACTATTATCTATGTGCAAACCTCAGCAATTCAGTTCTGTGCATAGTAATAAAAATAACAACAATAACAAGCAAAACATTTTAACAGCTGTCAATCAGATAAGATGATGCCACTTTCACTACTTTGGAAAATATTTTTCTTGGGCAAAAAAGTAGCAGTTTGGTCTAATTTTAGTGGTTAAGTTTGTATTTGTGTAAATCATCATGTTATTTTTTCCATCTCTTCCATATGAGCACAGAGACCAGAGGAGGCTGAAGCACAGAAAAATCCTGTGCCAGCCAAGTCTCGTCGCCCCAGAAGAAGGCCCAGCAATAAAAACAGCTGGGCATCAGTGTCCTATTTGTGGACTTAGATATGTGGATATAATGCAGCATCTCAAAGTCACAGAGAAGGTGAAAAACAAAGAAGAGCTCAGTCTTTTGAGCAAGTTGGCTCACAAGACCAGTAAGTATTTTGGAACTATTACCACCATTCACACACACACACACACACAGAATGGGGACTTAAAACTAATATTACAATGGTAAATCCATAATGAATGAATACAGGGACTTTTACCACATTTTGCTGTTTAGTAAGGCAATGTCCTATTCTCTGGATAATATGCCTTTTGTCATTGGTGTCATTTCTCCAGCTTTAGGGCAAACCTGGACTGTCCAGTTTCGCTTATGCAACTCTAAACATATCAACAGACTTGACAAAGGTCCGTGGATTGAAGGTACGTATTCGACTGCTGTATTTATATTGATTTGCTGGTCATTCTGAACCAGAGAAGCAGTGAATGGGTGCCACTGTCTCTTCTCTCTCACAGCTGGTTGTCTATACGAATGGCTAAGGAGAGACCTTCAAATCAGAGCGCTCTGGATATGAGAGTAGTTCATCCTTTATGGTGTCACTTAACCCTTGACAAAAAACAGCTTGCAGAGGTTCATTTATTCCGGCTACTCTCAATGGACCAGAGTACAAAATTCAACAGAATAATCTGCAACACTGCGCATTACCTTGGCGAAGGGAGAGTAACCTCTTGGAGGCGTCCTGGCCACGAACAGGATGGTCGAAAACCCTCATCATCTCAGTGGTAAAGGCAGTGTAGGTAGCTGTGACTGGGAGACTGTTTCTCCCACGGCGCTGTAGCCCAGGCCAAGGCGTTTCCATCAAAGAAGCCCAATCAGATAAGCAATTCTCAACTGCTCCGTAGAGTATGTATGAGGCTGTTGAGTGAACACAAGATCACACTGCAAAGGAAAGAGACAACATAATCAAAGTCACCTTCAAATCGGTCGGGGGAAGGAACCCATGGCTCCTTAATGGGTACAGGAGTTGGTGCTGCTGGGGTGGGAGCTGGTGGCTGAACCTCAGGACTCGGGCTGATTAATTTGGTCCCGAATCTCCATGACTTTGGTTGTGAGATGTCTGGGTCCTAACTCCTCAGTGCCTGGGCGTGCTGGCCAAGCAAGATTCCATGGTGGGAGACAGCCTGGTGGACAGGGTCAGTGTCTTGCAGATCTGCATGGCCGGATCGTACTGTCACTCTGAGCAAGGAACCTCAAAAAGCCCATTAAGAACCCATGGCTCTTTAAATGGGTACAGGAGTTGGTGCTGCTGGCGGTGGGAGCTGGTGGCTGAACCTCAGGACTCGGGCTGATTAATTTGGTCCCGAATCTCCATGACTTTGGTTGTGAGATCTCTGAGGCCCTCCATAACCTCCCCAGTGCCTGGCGTGCTGGCCAAGCAAGATTCCATGGTGGGAGACAGCCTGGTGGACAGGGTCAGTGTCTGGCAGGATTCTGCATGGCCAGATCGTACTGTCACGTCTGAGCAAGGAACCTCAAAAAGCAGAACAGCAGGACTGCAGGAAAAATTAAAGGAACTTGTGATGGAGCAGGACTGGGGGTGTGCAACCCCTGCTTGCAGGCAGGGCAGGCAAGCAGGAACTGAACAGAAGAAACAGGTCAGGTAATGATCTGATTGGCACTACTGCTAATGCAGATTCTTGAGCTAAGATGAGCCAAACTTCTCTCTATAATGCGCAAAATGACAATCCGGCAGGGACTGAAGGCAGGACCAGGGATTAAGCGAACCTGAGTGATGAGCTGATGGAACCAGATGAGCTTGATTGCAGCAGCAAGGCAGGTGTGGAGTGGCAAACAGGCAGACCCAGCAGACAGACAGACAGACACTGACAGACAGGTCAAATAGCTGACCTCGTGACAGACAGTATATTTCTCAGCTGTTACAGTAATACTTACCATTTGTGTCTGCAACTTGCAAACAAATGTTTTCAGCCTGTGGAAGCTCCAAGCTCCAACACTCCAACCCACCCAACCTCATCATCAAGTATGCAGATGATACCACAGTGGTTGGGCTCATCTCTGATGGGGATGAGACGGTATACAGGGCTGAGGTAGAGAAACTGTCCCTCTGGTGCTCAGCTAACAACCTGACACTGAACGTCCAGAAAACTAAAGAACTCATTATGGACTTCAGAAAGGACAGACAAGACCATACCCCCCTCCTCATAAATGGAGAACGTGTGGAAACTGTGACCACCTTCAGGTTCCTGGGTACCCACATCTCAGCCAATCTCTCCTGGACTCACAACACCAAGGCCCTTGTGAAGAAGAAGGCTCAGCAGCGGATGCATTTCCTGCGTGTCCTCAGGAAAAACAATCTGGACAAGAAGCTGCTGCTGGCCTTCTACCACTCCTCTGTGGAGAGTGTACTAACATCTCCACCTCCACAGCTGAGGACAGGAAGGCTGCCCAGAAAATCATTGGCTGCCCTCTGCCTCCCTGGATGACATATCCAGAACCTGCTGCCTCAGGAAAACCAGGGCCATCACAGGAGACCCCTCACACACCCGCTCACCACCTTTGACCTGTTGCCCTCAGGACGGTGCTTCAGGTCAATCAAGTCCCACACCACCAGACTTACCAACAGCTCTTCCCCTGGGCCATTCGGACCATAAACAAACACTGACCATACCCCCCACCTCCCACCTCACCAACAGCACACCTCACACACACCACACACACACCACGCCACACACACACACGCCCGTACACACAGAGCCAAGGACACTATCCATCACCCGCACCTTAAGTGTCCTAGACTCTTTGCACAATCGTGTGCTGTTGTGTGTGTATGTAGATTCTATTTAAAAGTGACATTGTAAATTTTTGTAATTTTGTAATTCTTGTATTTTTTTGTAATCTCTTGTATTATATTGTATACATCTTGTATATTGTGTACATTTTCGTATTTCTATTTGTATTTAAATCTCTTCTATTGTGCATAGTCTGTGTCTCTTCGTGGAGCACCCACAATTTCATTGTACTTAACTGTACCAATGACAATAAAGCCATCTATTCTATTCTATTTCCCACCCGATATAAGAAAAAGCTAGCTGTCCTCGCCATGCCAACAATATGTTATCCTAAATAAGGTAACCATGAAACTGACCAGATGTTTCCAGTTGCTGTTCAATGAAGATTGCCACTTCAGCCACATCATTTTTATTCTGTCTACACAAGAGCTGCTTCTCTTTTCAAGGGTGTGTTTGCTCCATATAATCCAGTATGAATCAGCAAGCAAATTAAGTATTTCATCTGTTGTAAAGCCCTTTTTAAATAGTCTTCAATGTGCTCACAATCCATTTCGTTGTCAAGTTGAATAGGAGAGCTCATGCCAAAGAACCGCTACTTTGAGTGTTGTGTGAAAATATGTTATAAGTTTGACATTATCCCATAATTTATCTCATAATCATGACTTTTTATCTCATAACTCCATCTAATTATTTAATAATGTCAAAATCTCGAGATAATAAATTGAAATTATGACATAATGTCGAAATTGTGAGATAAAAAAAATATTATGGGATAATGTCGACATTATGAAATAATAAGATGGAGTTATGAAATAAAAAGTCATGATTATGAGATAAATCAAAATTATGAGATAGTGTTGAAATTATGAGAAGTTGAAATTATGAGATAATGTTGAATTTCGACATTCCCGTAATCAATTTTTTTAAAATCTCACAATTTCGACATTATGTCATAATTTCAATTTATTATCTTGAGATTTTGACATTATCTCATAATTATGATTTATCTCATAATCGGATTTATCTCACAATTATGACTTTTTATCTCATAATTGCGATTTATCATCACATAATTTCAATTCATGTCATAATTTCAATTATGTCATAATTGTTTATGACTTCTGATCTCATAATTCCATCTTATTCTCTTGTAATTTTGACATTATAATTATGATGTTTTTAATCTTCCAATTTCAACATTATCTCATAATTTAAGTTTTATTATCTCGTAATTTCGACATTGTCTCATAATTTCACTTATCTCATAATTCCAACTTATTATCTTGTAATTTTCAACATTATATCTTAATGGTATTTTTTTAATCTTGCAATTTCAACATTATCTCATAATTTCAATTTATTATCTTGTAATTTTGACATTATCTCATATTATGATTTTTGTTATCCCACAATTTCAACACTATCTCATAATTTCAATTTATTATCTCGTAATTTTGACACTGTCTCATAATTTTGACTTATCTCATAATTCAGACTTATTATCTCACAATTATGACTTTTTATCTCATAATTTTGACTATTTACCTCATGATTTTGACTAGACACAGGCATTTTTTTTTCTTATACTGGCGGGAAATGTGCTTCCATATCAGGCCTGAGGTGCTCTGGTATGGTGAGAAAGCTGCCCAGTCAGAGGTAGTTCTAATCGTGCCTGTTGTCTTTCGGTGTTCTGTGTAGAAAAGGTAACAGAAAGGTTTGTGTCATCAGAGTTTTTACCCTCCTATCCTCTTGTCCTCCTCTGAAGAAACTCTGGGCCATGTCCTTCTTCAATAGGTCCTCTGGGATGTCCTCTGCTTCACAAATGGACTTTAAGTTACAGGACAGTCAGGTTTTTGTGGGCTGCCTTCATGCACTGCCTCTGATGGAGTATAGTCATCACCAGTGCTTTCAATGCAGCTTGTACAGGCCTCTGATCCCTCAGATACTTTTGGAGAACCATTCAAAATATTTTCTGGTAAGCTGAAAATGAAATATACAGGAGGCTTATAGTTAAAAAAGACATGAACCAAGTGTGAAAATCTTAAATCTCTGGGTCTCTAAGACCCTCTTAGAACCTTGGCAACCTAACATGACAATGAACCCTGTGTGTTAGACAGGGTTAGAGTTGTGTGGTTTTGCAAGAGCTACAAGGTTAATAGGGAGACGTGGTGGTTAATTCCACTGACTGTTTTATTTACAGTTGGATTCATTTTAAATTAATGCTACCTTGTTATGTTTCAGAATGCATATTTGCAAGTATACTGTCAATACTGTCAGAGAGATATAGATAGATATAGATATAGATAGATACAGATAGATTAGCAGTAGAGAGAGACATGGGGGAAGGAGCAATCTCACTGTAGCTGCAGTGAATTCTAATCACCTGGGAGGACACCTGCATTGCAACTGGCCAGTAACAATAACAGGATGGAATATTCTATTAAACTACTGTCATATGAAATGAGCTAAAAACGAATAACTATTAAACATGTAAATTGCAACCATGTCTTTGCTGATGTAAGTTGCAACATTATCTTCTTCCATCATTGTTGCTGCAGGCAAAAGCCTCTTGCATCATCTGAGTCTGGGTTTTGTTTTGAGCACTTTACTTTTGTGGAACTAATCTATGGATTCTCTCCATACTGTTTGACTGACTGATACTATTTGACTATTACTTAAGTGGTAAAAGAGGCTAATGTGTACAAGAATAGTGTAATGTGTTCTTTCTTATTATGATATCACAACTGAAAATCAGATGGCCAAATAATGAGCCAGCATTATTACCTGTGTTTGGTATTTTTCGTATTCCGTGCGTCTGAACAAGCAATTAAATAACGCCCCCTCAGTTGACATAAGTGTGTCCTCATTCCTGTGAGTCGGCCACTCTGTCTGCAGGACATCAAAGACAAAAAAGTGAATCTACCTGATGTAACATTTGACCATCAAATACATTATTTTCACAATTTTGATGAAGAGCCACACCACACTTAACATTGTTATAGACTAGCAAATAAGATTTTTGTTAAAAGACTGTGATAATGATGAATAGCTGACTTAAATCAAATTCATGAAATTCTCAATAAGGCCTAACAATAAGACTGGGAATAGTAATTCATTGTTCCTGTACTTAAGACATTTACATTCACTTCAACTATTACAGTAACTGAACATTAGATGCAGAGAGAGCTGTAGCAGGTTTAAACACCCTCCTGATGCTGGCACTCCTTTCACAATCCTGAATATTAGCATAACTTTCAGCCTTCTGCCTGAGTCCAGCCCAATACATGTGAGTGGCAGATAAATCAAGCAAATATATGTGTCAAAAAGGCAGTCTACTGCCTAAAAATGCTGTAATGGCATCTAAAAATCAAAGTTTGTTGACAATATTGTTCAACACTCTACAGTGACAAAGTAACATTAGCATTAGTGAACCACGCAGTGCTAATAACCATGTCATATCGAATCATGAAAAAACGACTGAGGTGGCTGCAAAAACATGGTGCTAACAAAGTTATTAATTAAAATCAGTTCGTTTTATGTACTTTCTTGGTTTCCATCACTTTCTACTCCAGCGGTCATCCTCACTCATCCAGCTCCGGTCGTCTTCTCCTCCGTGCTGTTGCTAAAGACAGAGTTGGGGGATGGGGATGGTAGTCATGGGGACCACTGGAGTCTGGAAAGGTGTGTCCCTCCCTCACCTCTGACCGCGAGGCAGCGTGGCTAATTGAACAACGTCAACGTTTGGAATATATTTTCAGTGTTTTGGTGGTGATTAATGGTTTTGTCTTAATTTAAGAGTAGTTAACACAGACCGGTCAAATTTGACCGGGAACACTAAAGTAAGGGGCGGGGGGTGAACACAACAGGAGGGTTAATGGTCTCCAGGATTGGACATCATGTTACTTAGGCCTCAAAGGCCTTGCTTAGATTTATGGAGGCAAAAATCTGATTCCTCTCTGAAGAAGGATGTGGAGGAACTATCCAGATCTTGTAGAGATCCATCTGGAGGACAACCACCATATTCCACCAGCGATGGTGAAAGGCCATGTGACCAGAATGAGAGTGTGCAGCCCTTGGAGAAGATCCAGGCTGTAGACCAGAAAGTGGAACTTTGCAGAACCTCCCTAGAAACAGATCCAAACGAGCCATTGGCTCAGTGTTGTATATGTAATGAATACATCAAACAGTGCAGACAAAAGATGATGCCAGCAAGGTCACAAAACAGAGCCAAAACAACAGGGCCAGAGCACTGTACTTAATGTACATATTAAAGACATGGGCTCCAAATAGTCAAACGTTTTCCATCGAGGTCAAGGAAAGATGTGAGGCAGGACTGATAAGGAATTAGGAAAAGAGAACCACAGTATTTAGAGAATCCGACTGCACTTACACTAGGCTTTTTTTTTAAACAACTTTATTTATAACACATGGAAGACGCAGAGTGACTAACTCAGTGCTGTCAGCCACAATTCAATAAGGTTTCCTCTCCAATACTAGTAATATAATAACATGAAAGTTGAGCCATTAAAAATAACGATAAAAAGGAATTGTGTGACGGGTCCTGAGTAAATTATATTCAGACAGAAATGTATAGTTTCCTGTTATGGGCACTTTGACCCTTTTTATACATTTGTTAACTAAAGAAAATAAATATTTTTTAGAGGGGGAAGGATTTTCAGAAGTTTTGGATCGTGTCACAAATGTTGTGTTTACATGTTTGTGGATCTGGGCAAAGTAACTACGATGGGGCGTTGCCTTAAACACTGCTGCTGGAAGGAATTGTGGGACAGCATTCTCTCCTTTCCTTTAGTGAAGGAAGGTCCAGTGTGTCCTATGCTAAAGGAGATGAGTTAGGAAGCAGGCTCCTTTCCTTAACATTTAGGAACACTTATTCTAGACATTTAGAATATGCTCAAAGACAGCACACCTAACCATTGTCAGTTGAAAAAATAACTCATCACTATCATATCACTCTGCCTGTAACTTATTTACTGAGACTGTGTGGTTATCTATTGTAACCCCCTTCAAAAGCCAGTGTTGTCACAGAACAAAAAAAACAAGTGATACGTAAGGACTTCATATTATATTATTTGTTTATTTTAACAGCCTATTGCATAGGTTTTTGATTTCACAATTTGTTTTTTTGTTGCTTTCAAAACTTTTCCTACATAGGCTGAATATCCATTTGTAGGCCTACACTGGAATCATCTTTTAATCAACAAATCTGTGATAACCCTGATCTTAAAACAAAAAACAGAAAAAAACAGAATGGTTGATTAGTAAAAGCCTCTAAAAATGTCTTGAAAAAATGTCTTGAAATGATATTCCTGTTCAGCTTTGACCTCACTGGACGCATCTCTCCTCTCTCTCAGCTGGCATGGTGAGTCTGTGACAGTGTGTACACAGCAACATCTAGGTTGGACCACAGCGCAAGCATGTTGGTCCGAAGAATAAAATCAAGAACCATGAAGAACCGTTTGTATCTTACACAAACAGTGAGCTCTGTGAATAAAGGCAAAGTAGCTGTAAATGCATCTCAAGGTGAAGCCGTGTGCATAGCTCGTAGGCCGCCATCACATCCAAGCCATATTAATGTGTTGGTCTTTTCCTGGAGGCTTTTCTGCCTGCCAAAGTGGAGATCATCAAGTGTCAAAGTGACTGATCCTGGCTTAATGTGCAGTCTCTTGCTGCCATCTAGTGGCCGTGGCATGAAAACACATTTCAACTTCCTCCTCTCACAAATGACTGCTCTGAAGACATCAGCAAGATATGACTGCCAGTGCTTTGCATAGGTCATGTAAACCAAGATGTTTTCTTTATCATTTATGCAGAGTATTATTATTGCCCTTGAATATTTAAACAATGTTGAATGACAGTAGCCACAGTTATAATCATGATTACTGTAACAGTAAAAAACACAATCCAAACTATGTTTTTAAGACCAGTTTTTATTTTTAAATTCTCAGAGACTTGGTGAGAGAGTCTGACTGGAGATCTCTGGTTTATGGACACTGTGAATCTCAAGTGAAACTCTGGTAACAGCTACCTGATCTTGCTTCATTGTGACTCTGAGAGGTTCTCTGCTCTCACACTCTGTCTGTGCTGTCTCTCTCCCAAACATCATTTGATCCTTGCATTTGGCAATAATCATTTATAGATTAATATATTTATCAAGTTTGGCATAAACAGTGAAAAATCTGTAATTGGACAAAACCTTGATCTGATTACTAATTGAAACTTAAGGAGATCCATATTTTTCACAGAACTGATTTGGACATTAAGTTTAAAACATCATTCATTCCAAAGGCTAAAAACAATTTGTTTGAAATAAAATATATGTGTGTGTGTGTGTGTGTGTTTGTGTTTATATATATATATCTATATATCTTGTTATATGTAGATACAAAATTTGGCATATTGTATAAAGATCAACTAAAAAATTTGAAAAAATTACTGTTGGGATACCAGTGCTTTCTTTATTATATTTGAAATAACAAATGATAGCAGAAGAGCACTGTATGTAGACCTCAGTCTGTTCCTGTCTACTCATTTTGGCCTGCTGCTCAGAGGTTTATACTCAGGTTTGTTTTGACTGCAGATATTGGTGCACGCCCACAATTTTTCAAATATTCACTGTATACAAGTGTTTTGTTGTTGTTTAACCTGTTGACATTGAAATAAAAAGGAGGATCTGGATTTATTTGGAGCGGCTGCTGGTCCTGGTCTACAGACTCAATGTTCCTGACTGTGACTGAATCAACACGTGGCTGAATCCTGTTACCAGAGGCACTCGTCTCACACCACACTACCACACCTGTGTTATTGATTCTGAATATTAACTGTCACATATAAGAGATAGCTAACTTTTAGTCAAAGCATTCAATTATTTTCTGCTGGTGAGTCTAAAAACAGTGGAGGATCAGTAAGAACTCTAACTGACTGTGGTTGTCTATTTAAATTGTGTATTGATCCCTGGTGTGAATTTTAATAATTTTCTTCCTCTTAATATTAGCATAAACCATTAACCATAAACTAATGTGTTTACATTGAATAGATTATCCACTGATTTGAAAGGGCTTCTTTAGAAAAAAATTGTTCCTACACAATAAATACTATCTCTCAATTTCCTACATAATTTGAAAAAAAAAAAAAAAAAAAAAAACCCATTGCAACTGAAATCCCATACTCAAGTTGTAAGTGTATCAAAGTCATTTCTATACAGAGCTTTATCTATCTCAGAGGCCATATTGATTGTGATCAGCCATTTTCAGGACAATTTAATCAAAAGTTATTCTATTGTTCCCTAATCTGTATTGAGATGGTGATTTGTTACTGAATAGCCTCAAACTCATAGTTTGATCTAAGACGCTGTTAAACATTTATAGTCAGTCTCTACAGAAAGCCTTGAAACACAATCCCTAATAGCACTGTTAGTGTCTGGTTTGTGTAAATATATATACAAGAGTGATAACTGTGGTTTTGGAGAACAACAACGATGCCAAGGAAGAGTAAAAGGTCTCAGGCTACAAAGCTACAGTGGCAGCAGCAGAGGGAGTCTCAGTGTGCAGCACCATGTGAACAAGCAGAAGGTCCTGGTCCTCAGAGCAGAGACTTGGTGAGAGAGTCTGTGGTGTCTCCTGCTGAAGCTGTGAACCAGGCAGGTCAACGTGATGCAGTGTGTGTACCACAGGTATCGTACGCTGACGTTGTGAAGAGAGGACGTCACAGTGAAACTCTGTGGTGTAGCAGAGTCCTGTTCAGATGCACCAGGTGAAGCACAGAGGTGAACACCATGTTTCAGGTACAGACACAGCGTCAGAGGAGATGCTTCATGTGTAGCAGGACCTCCTCATACAGACAGTGTGAACGTGGGGAGATCAGCCTGGTGAACAACGTGTCAGAGCGTCCTGCAGCCAGGCTTCTATTAAATACGGCAGATAGCAGAAACCAGCAGTGTACCTGTAACTCTCTCACCTTTCTAGCATTCCTTCATGAGAGTGAAACATCACCAGCACAGACCTTGACTGTGTTTTGGATAAAGGTAACGTGTTGTATAAACAGGTAAGACAGATGTTTCCTCAGCACGCTCACCTCACCACTGATGAGCTCCCAGATTTAGTCCCAGCACGCTGACAAAACACTACTTTCCCGGTACAGCACATTAGGAGATCCTTTACCTGGAGCTGTGGACAGTTTTCTGGACCTGGAGGCTGGACTGAGCTGTCTGCTGTCAGATGTGCAGTATGCCTCGCTGTTGATGACAGGGTTGTGTATGGCAGTGTTCAGAACCAGATCAGGCAGGTACGGTTTCTTTGGAGCCACACCCCAGAGGAGAGGATGGTTTGCCGTCACTGTTTGCTGGTAAAGCTGTCATGGTGACATTCACACGTCTCAGTGACATGATTGACAGGATCAAAATGTGTCACAAGAGCTTTGGTACACAGTCCACCTGTAACTATGAGCTGAAGCCTGTGGAGTTTGACAGTGAGAACACAGCCAATCAGAGTGAAGCCATCCCAGACACTCAGACTACAACTCCCAGTCCTGTTGTGGTTGATGCTCCAAAGACAAACACTGTGGTCACTGACCTCTCTGATGACATGTTACATGAAGCATGTACTGATATGGAAACTGAACCACAACCATTGAGCCAGTTCAGCTTTAATTCTGTCACAGCACATGATGCTCCTCACAAAGAATCACTCTCAACTGTTCCACTGATAAAACCTGCTGCCAGTGATCTGTCTGATAAAGTGTCACATGACCTCTCCTCTAAACTGGTCAAACTTGGTAAAAATGAAAGGAGAACATTTCAGAGGAGACTAATGATCTCAGGGAAAGCACCAAAAAGAAAAGAGAAGCAAAAAAGAAAAGAGAAGGAAAAATATTCTTCTAATGAATCATATAGAGCCAAAAAGAAATCTTATTCAAGCAACAAATACTGTAATGAAGGATTCAGACAAGAGAAACAGCAGTACATCACCAACGCTATCACAGCAATTCCAACTTCAGACAGAAACAAAAACAGTATTTCACCAAAACATACAAAGAAAATTTAAACTTCAGGCTGAAAAAAATCTGTACTAAATCTGTACTAAAAAAATTCAGAGAAGATGACAGTTTTCATCAGAGAAAATCAATAAATAATAAGAAAATCAATACTTCACCAAAAGATACAGGGAAAATGCAGAATTCAGGCAGAGGCAGTGATCTTATGTCACTCAGCATCACGCACATGATCAGTCGTTCAAGATAAGACACAGACAACTCATGAAACAAATCATGCGAGACAGTTATAACAACAATCTTACATTTAAAATTCTGCACAACATGAGATGTGCCATGAAGATAAAGAGGAAATACAGACGGATAAACAGATAAACCCCAGAAAGTGACCACAGTTTGATCAAAGAGGCCATATCTGTTTTCAGATCACATATAAATGCCGGCCCCACTTACATCTGCACTGTCTGTCATAAAGCTTCATTTGAGAACCAGGTGAAACTCAGATTATGTCAAAAATGCAGAAGTGGCTGCTGAATGTCTGACAGGAAAATATGTTCATGTTTGTGATGACGCTGCAGAAATGAACAGTGTAAAGTTCCTGATGAGAGAAAGGATGAATGGATCTGTCACACCTGTCATGATCATCTTAAAAAGGAGCCATGCCCTCTCTGGCTGTAGCCAACAACATGGAGCTGGTTGATATTCCACCTGAGCTGTGTGACCTCAACATTTTGGAGAGACATCTGATCGCCAAGTGTTTTCCATTTGCTAAGATCATCCCACTTCCCAAAGGCAGACAGAGAGCAATACGTGTAATGTGGTGTGTGTCCCATCTGAGGTGCAGGAAACAGTTGAAGCGTTACCCAGACTGAGAAGTGAGTCTCAAGTCCTGAGAGTCAAACTGAAGAGACGACTGTGTTACAGAGGTCATCAGCTGTTCCAGACTGTCACCTGGTCTAAACTGCTACAGGCCCTGAATAAACTGAAACACATTCACCCACAGTATGAGGACATAAGTATCAGAGATGAGGCTGAGCTGTGTGTCCCTGGATGAATGATGATGATGATGATGATGATGATGATGATGATGAATGAGGATGATCTGATGGAAACTGACAGGTTGGACAATGATGCACTTCATGAGGCAGAACATGAGCCTGATAATGAGCAGGATGTTGACATGTTGTCCTGTGTAAAAAACCACTCAAAGACATGTTTCAGAAGTCTGGGCTCTGGATGCAGATTTGGATTTCCCAAACCACCATGCAGAAAGACAATGATCATTAGACCTGATGATGATGATGATAGATGATGATGATGCTGCACTGGACTGCTAACAGCAAAGACTAAGCTCAGACCACTCAACCAGCTGCTGAATGAACCTGAAAGTGCCTCCCTGAGTTTGGAGCAGCTCCTGGCTCGATGTCAGTTAACAGTCGAGGAGTATCACCAGTGTCTGCGGAAGATAAACAAATCCTGTGCTGTGATACCCCTTATATTGTGTTCAGGTCAAAATTGACCTGTTTTCAAGTTTAGGTATGTAAAAAGTACCGTTTGCTTTTTTGTACTGGAACGAGGCTTCATCTAATCCTCAGACAACTATTTTAACGCAACAAAATTAATTTTCACCATTTTAGTAAATTCTAAAGGTCTCAAAAAAAAGTGACATTTGTGGTGTTACAGGTCAAATACGACCCGGCAGAGAATACTGGCTGTTGTATGCATCACTTAAAAGCTGTGGGTTGCTCTGTGGATCAAATATGGACTCAAATGTGACCCACAACACACAAACACACCACACACACACACACACACAATATTGTCTCTCAAAGTTCAATTATGGTTCACACACAACACATTGTTTTCAATGTTTAGTTTATTGTTCATACACACACCTGCCCTGACACCATATTGTTTTTCAATGTTCAGTTTATGGTTCACACAGACACACACCTGCCCCTATACACACACATGTTGTTTTTTAATGTTCAGTTTATGGTTTCATTTCACTTTTTCACAAAATTGACTTTTTGTCTTTATCCTATCATAAATCTATACGGGTCGGTTTTGACACAGCCACAGATGTCACTATTGTTAATCAGTTTAAATAAATAAAAAAATCAGAGAATTTTTTTGGGTAGGTGTACTCTAATATTAGTTCATATGACATGGATAATATAATTACTCATTTTATCACTACAGGAAATATAATTAGTGAATTTAAACAGTTTTTGTAATTGAAAACGAGTGGTATATTGTAAGATAAAAGGTCTGTGGAGCCAAAAAAAAAAAATTAAAACAGTGTTTCCATGGATATGAATACATACTATGTTAGCTATGAGGTGAAAAACAATATTGGATGATAACTAGTGTTTTTAAGTATTTTCAGGCTGAGTTAAATCATGGGTCAAATGACCCGCTAACACTAAAGATGTGGGCAACTTACAAGGGATACTGAAACGTGACCCAAAAGGACTGCTGGGTAAATGGATATAATCCACATCTACTTGAGGCCTGGGATGCTAATATTGATGTCAGTTACATTCTCAATGCATATTCATGCATCATGTACCTCACCAGCTACATAACAAAGCAAGAGTCTAAACTGTCTGAGTACCTCAAAACAGTCATTGAGAACTCAAACAGGGACCATGTCAATGAATGTGATGAGATGAGAGA
Source organism: Lates calcarifer (assembly GCF_001640805.2). Classification (NCBI taxonomy): domain Eukaryota; kingdom Metazoa; phylum Chordata; class Actinopteri; family Centropomidae; genus Lates; species Lates calcarifer. The sequence continues at coordinate 2,385 of NW_026117363.1, read as the reverse complement.
GGTCATGCAGGCTTATTCCAAAAAGAGAGAGATCAGTGCTCAGGAGTGTGTGAGCCGTGCCTGTGGCCTTCACATGAAACAGTGTTCACGTGCTGTGGTGTTCATACAACAGATGACAACCCACTGAAAATGAGTCGCCCCCTCTCGTACCTGGAGAGCACAACAGCAGAGTGTTCAAATGTGTGGATGACATCTTTGACCGACAAATACAAATCCAGACCTGAAACAGCAGAGTTTGAACAGATGTGTGGCTGACTTTGCGTCCACATGCAGAGAAAAGGTAAAAATGTTTTGCCCCTGCTAAATGACATGGGATTTGAAAATGATAAGCCTGCCGTCATCAGATTTCACTGCTGCTCACAGAAAAAACATCCTGAGCAATTTTATGGAACACTAAAACTATCCTTACCGCTCAGATCAGGAACTGAAAAGGCCTTTCTTACCACGTACGAGTCCTTCTATAACAGCGGCTACGTGCAGTTGCCTGGTTTGACCGTCCTGAGCCCGTGAGAGACGTTGTCAAACGAAACAAAGACAATTATGAGATGAAAGTAAAGAGATTGAGGAAGCTGTTGAAGAGTATAAGGAGAACAGAGGACTGATTGATGAATGGTGTAACCTGGCACCTGAATCTGAAGCAGACAGGTTGGAGTGTATCTATGAACTGGAGGCAGCAGCCAGATCATGACAATGTTCAAGAAAATGTCCCAGACTACAGTCGACAGGCTAATGCTGTAACAGAGGCCAGAGCTATCAGAGAGCCCCCTGTCACTGATCCTGTGCTTTTATGTCACATGTACCAGAATCTGAACCAGAAGCAGGCCTGTGTATTCTATGCAGTGAGAGACTGTGCATAAAACGTGTTTGTGGTCTGAATCCAGAGCAGCTGTTCTTTTACATCAACGGTGGTGCTGGCACAGGGAAGTCACATCTCATCAAATGCATCTACTCAGAGGCATCGAAGATACTGAGCAAACTGCCCAGACATGCTGAAGAGGCTGACATATCAAGGCCCACTGTCCTGTTGACTTCTTTCACTGGAACTGCAGCCTTTAATATATCTGGCACTACACTGCACTCTCTCTTCAAGCTGCCGAGAAGTTTGAAACCTCCATTTGTAGGACTGGGTGATCAGCTGGATGAGGTCAGAGCAGAACTTCTAAATGCTGAAATCATCATCATTGATGAAGTGTCTATGGTGTCAAAGCTCCTCTTTGCCTACGGGGATGCGAGACTCAAACAGATCAAAGGCAGTCAGAAACCCTTTGGAGGAATGTCAGTAGTTGCAGTTGGAGACTTTTATCAGCTCCCACCAGTGCGACAGTCTAAACCTCTGTGTGTGTACGACCCATCACAGACTGACCTGTGGCAGGAACACTTTCAGATGATCACTCTGACTGAGATTATGCGTCAGAAAGATGATGTTGCCTTTGCAGAGTTGAACAGGATCCGTGTGAAGGAAAAGTCTGATGAGCTGTCTGTCGCAGACAGAGCTTTGCTGTCACAAGCTGTCACTGAACCACAACTTTGTCCAACTGATGTCCTGCACATTTTTGCTACTAATAGACAAGTAGATGCACACAACTCTGCAACACTGGCTCAGCTTCACTGTCACATCACTACAATTGATGCTGATGACTATAAAAAGTACCCACAATCTGGCAGAATGATGCAGCAAGACAAACCAGTGAAAGGAGGCAGAAATGAGTTACCAGACACACTGCAAGTTGCTGAAGGTGCTCGTGTTATGCTCACTAGAAACCTTGATGTGTCTCAAGGATTAGTCAATGGTTCATTTGCTACTTTAGTCAGAGTGGTAACCTTTCAACAACATGGATCTTCACGTGTCACTAAGCTTGGACTAAAGATGGATGATGAAACAGCTGGAAGGAACAGCAGTAACAGAGCATCAGGAGTACATGATAACCTTGTGTACATAGAGAGAGCAGAGGAGAAGCTGAAACAGAAAGGAGTGGTTCACAGACAGTTTCCCATTAAACTGGCCTTTGCATGTACAATTCATAAGGTTCAAGGTATGACCAGAACATCAGCTGTCGTCTCACTGAAGCACATTTTTAAACCCGGCATGGCTTATGTTGCAATCAGTCGAGTGACCTCTCTCAGTGGACTGCACCTACTGGACATGGATGAGAGTAAAATCTACGCCAACACAGAAATCACTGCAGCACTGGAGAACATGAGACAAGTCAGTTTGGACAACATGATGCCTCTTCTTCATATCACACAAACACTGAGCAGGCCTGACACTCTGACCATTGTTCACCCAAATACAGAAGGGTTGCCGTCTCATGTTAATGACACAAAGAGCCATCATGAACTGTGTCTAGCAGATGTGTTGTGTCTCACAGAAACTCACCTACAGGG
>NW_026117362.1:0-10320 GCF_001640805.2 Lates calcarifer | reverse complement strand
AAAATCTGATTCCTCTCTGAAGAAGGATGTGGAGGAACTATCCAGATCTTGTAGAGATCCATCTGGAGGACAACCACCATATTCCACCAGCGATGGTGAAAGGCCATGTGACCAGAATGAGAGTGTGCAGCCCTTGGAGAAGATCCAGGCTGTAGACCAGAAAGTGGAACTTTGCAGAACCTCCCTAGAAACAGATCCAAACGAGCCATTGGCTCAGTGTTGTATATGTAATGAATACATCAAACAGTGCAGACAAAAGATGATGCCAGCAAGGTCACAAAACAGAGCCAAAACAACAGGGCCAGAGCACTGTACTTAATGTACATATTAAAGACATGGGCTCCAAATAGTCAAACGTTTTCCATCGAGGTCAAGGAAAGATGTGAGGCAGGACTGATAAGGAATTAGGAAAAAGAGAACCACAGTATTTAGAGAATCCGACTGCACTTACACTAGGCTTTTTTTTTAAACAACTTTATTTATAACACATGGAAGACGCAGAGTGACTAACTCAGTGCTGTCAGCCACAATTCAATAAGGTTTCCTCTCCATATAGTAATATAATAACATGAAAGTTGAGCCATTAAAATAACGATAAAATGTGTGACGGGTCCTGAGTAAATATATTTCAGACAGAAATGTATAGTTTCCTGTTATGGGCACTTTGACCCTTTTTATACATTTGTAACTAAAGAAAATAATATTTTTTAGAGGGGGAAGGATTTTCAGAAGTTTTGGATCGTGTCACAAATGTTGTGTTTACATGTTTGTGGATCTGGGCAAAGTAACTACGATGGGGCGTTGCCTTAAACACTGCTGCTGGAAGGAATTGTGGGACAGCATTCTCTCCTTTCCTTTAGTGAAGGAAGGTCCAGTGTGTCCTATGCTAAAGGAGATGAGTTAGGAAGCAGGCTCCTTTCCTTAACATTTAGGAACACTTATTCTAGACATTTAGAATATGCTCAAAGACAGCACACCTAACCATTGTCAGTTGAAAAAATAACTCATCACTATCATATCACTCTGCCTGTAACTTATTTACTGAGACTGTGTGGTTATCTATTGTAACCCCCTTCAAAAGCCAGTGTTGTCACAGAACAAAAAAAACAAGTGATACGTAAGGACTTCATATTATATTATTTGTTTATTTTAACAGCCTATTGCATAGGTTTTTGATTTCACTAATTTGTTTTTTTGTTGCTTTCAAAACTTTTCCTACATAGGCTGAATATCCATTTGTAGGCCTACACTGGAATCATCTTTTAATCAACAAATCTGTGATAACCCTGATCTTAAAACAAAAACAGAAAAAAACAGAATGGTTGATTAGTAAAAGCCTCTAAAAATGTCTTGAAAAATGTCTTGAAATGATATTCCTGTTCAGCTTTGACCTCACTGGACGCATCTCTCCTCTCTCTCAGCTGGCATGGTGAGTCTGTGACAGTGTGTACACAGCAACATCTAGGTTGGACCACAGCGCAAGCATGTTGGTCCGAAGAATAAAAATCAAGAACCATGAAGAACCGTTTGTATCTTACACAAACAGTGAGCTCTGTGAATAAAGGCAAAGTAGCTGTAAATGCATCTCAAGGTGAAAGCGTGTGGCATAGCTCGTAGGCCGCCATCACATCCAAGCCATATTAATGTGTTGGTCTTTTCCTGGAGGCTTTTCTGCCTGCCAAAGTGGAGATCATCAAGTGTCAAAGTGACTGATCCTGGCTTAATGTGCAGTCTCTTGCTGCCATCTAGTGGCCGTGGCATGAAAACACATTTCAACTTCCTCCTCTCACAAATGACTGCTCTGAAGACATCAGCAAGATATGACTGCCAGTGCTTTGCATAGGTCATGTAAACAAGATGTTTTCTTTATCATTTATGCAGAGTATTATTATTGCCCTTGAATATTTAAACAATGTTGAATGACAGTAGCCACAGTTATAATCATGATTACTGTAACAGTAAAAAACACAATCCAAACTATGTTTTTAAGACCAGTTTTTATTTTTTAAATTCTCAGAGACTTGGTGAGAGAGTCTGACTGGAGATCTCTGGTTTATGGACACTGTGAATCTCAAGTGAAACTCTGGTAACAGCTACCTGATCTTGCTTCATTGTGACTCTGAGAGGTTCTCTGCTCTCACACTCTGTCTGTGCTGTCTCTCTCCCAAACATCATTTGATCCTTGCATTTGGCAATAATCATTTATAGATTAATATATTTATCAAGTTTGGCATAAACAGTGAAAAATCTGTAATTGGACAAAACCTGATCTGATTACTAATTGAAACTTAAGGAGATCCATATTTTTCACAGAACTGATTTGGACATTAAGTTTAAAACATCATTCATTCCAAAGGCTAAAAACAATTTGTTTGAAATAAAATATATGTGTGTGTGTGTGTGTTTGCGTTTTATATATATATCTATATATCTTGTTATATGTAGATACAAAATTTGGCATATTGTATAAAGATCAACTAAAAAATTTGAAAAATTACTGTTGGGATACAGTGCTTTCTTTATTATATTTGAAATAACAAATGATAGCAGAAGAGCACTGTATGTAGACCTCAGTCTGTTCCTGTCTACTCATTTTGGCCTGCTGCTCAGAGGTTTATACTCAGGTTTGTTTTGACTGCAGATTTGGTGCACGCCCACAATTTTTCAAATATTCACTGTATACAAGTGTTTGTTGTTGTTTAACCTGTTGACATTGAAATAAAAAGGAGGATCTGGATTTATTTGGAGCGGCTGCTGGTCCTGGTCTACAGACTCAATGTTCCTGACTGTGACTGAATCAACACGTGGCTGAATCCTGTTACCAGAGGCACTCGTCTCACACCACACTACCACACCTGTGTTATTGATTCTGAATATTAACTGTCACATATAAGAGATAGCTAACTTTTAGTCAAAGCATTCAATTATTTTCTGCTGGTGAGTCTAAAAACAGTGGAGGATCAGTAAGAACTCTAACTGACTGTGGTTGTCTATTTAAATGTGTATTGATCCCTGGTGTGAATTTAATATTTTCTCTTAATATTAGCATAAACCATTAACCATAAACTAATGTGTTTACATTGAATAGATTATCCACTGATTTGAAAGGGCTTCTTTAGAAAAAATTGTTCCTACACAATAAATACTATCTCTCAATTTCCTACATAATTTGAAAAAAAAAAAAAAAAAAAAAACCCATTGCAACTGAAATCCCATACTCAAGTTGTAAGTGTATCAAAGTCATTTCTATACAGAGCTTTATCTATCTCAGAGGCCATATTGATTGTGATCAGCCATTTTCAGGACAATTTAATCAAAAGTTATTCTATTGTTCCCTAATCTGTATTGAGATGGTGATTTGTTACTGAATAGCCTCAAACTCATAGTTTGATCTAAGACGCTGTTAAACATTTATAGTCAGTCTCTACAGAAAGCCTTGAAACACAATCCCTAATAGCACTGTTAGTGTCTGGTTTGTGTAAATATATATACAAGAGTGATAACTGTGGTTTTGGAGAACAACAACGATGCCAAGGAAGAGTAAAAGGTCTCAGGCTACAAAGCTACAGTGGCAGCAGCAGAGGGAGTCTCAGTGTGCAGCACCATGTGAACAAGCAGAAGGTCCTGGTCCTCAGAGCAGAGACTTGGTGAGAGAGTCTGTGGTGTCTCCTGCTGAAGCTGTGAACCAGGCAGGTCAACGTGATGCAGTGTGTGTACCACAGGTATCGTACGCTGTTGTGAAGAGAGGACGTCACAGTGAAACTCTGTGTGTAGCAGAGTCTGTTCAGATGCACCAGGTGAAGCACAGAGGTGAACACCATGTTTCAGGTACAGACACAGCGTCAGAGAGATGCTTCATGTGTAGCAGGACCTCCTCATACAGACAGTGTGAACGTGGGAGATCAGCCTGGTGAACAACGTGTCAGAGCGTCCTGCAGCCAGGCTTCTATTAAATACGGCAGATACAGAAACCAGCAGTGTACCTGTAACTCTCTCACCTTTCTAGCATTCCTTCATGAGAGTGAAAACATCACCAGCACAGACCTTGACTGTGTTTTGGATAAAGGTAACGTGTTGTATAAACAGGTAAGACAGATGTTTCCTCAGCACGCTCACCTCACCACTGATGAGCTCCCAGATTTAGTCCCAGCACGCTGACAAAACACTACTTTCCCGGTACAGCACATTAGGAGATCCTTTACCTGGAGCTGTGGACAGTTTTCTGGACCTGGAGGCTGGACTGAGCTGTCTGCTGTCAGATGTGCAGTATGCCTCGCTGTTGATGACAGGGTTGTGTATGGCAGTGTTCAGAACCAGATCAGGCAGGTACGGTTTCTTTGAGCCACACCCCAGAGGAGAGGATGGTTTGCCGTCACTGTTTGCTGGTAAAGCTGTCATGGTGACATTCACACGTCTCAGTGACATGATTGACAGGATCAAAATGTGTCACAAGAGCTTTGGTACACAGTCCACCTGTAACTATGAGCTGAAGCCTGTGGAGTTTGACAGTGAGAACACAGCCAATCAGAGTGAAGCCATCCCAGACACTCAGACTACAACTCCCAGTCCTGTTGTGGTTGATGCTCCAAAGACAAACACTGTGGTCACTGACCTCTCTGATGACATGTTACATGAAGCATGTACTGATATGGAAACTGAACCACAACCATTGAGCAGTTCAGCTTTAATTCTGTCACAGCACATGATGCTCCTCACAAAGAATCACTCTCAACTGTTCCACTGATAAAACCTGCTGCCAGTGATCTGTCTGATAAAGTGTCACATGACCTCCTCTAAACTGGTCAAACTTGGTAAAAATGAAAGGAGAACATTTCAGAGGAGACTAATGATCTCAGGGAAAGCACCAAAAAAAAGAGAAGCAAAAAAGAAAAGAGAAGGAAAAATATTCTTCTAATGAATCATATAGAGCCAAAAAGAAATCTTATTCAAGCAACAAATACTGTAATGAAGGATTCAGACAAGAGAAACAGCAGTACATCACCAACCGCTATCACAGCAATTCCAACTTCAGACAGAAACAAAAACAGTATTTCACCAAAACATACAAAGAAAATTTAAACTTCAGGCTGAAAAAAATCTGTACTAAATCTGTACTAAAAAAATTCAGAGAAGATGACAGTTTTCATCAGAGAAAATCAATAAATAATAAGAAAATCAATACTTCACCAAAAGATACAGGGAAAATGCAGAATTCAGGCAGAGGCAGTGATCTTATGTCACTCAGCATCACGCACATGATCAGTCGTTCAAGATAAGACACAGACAACTCATGAAACAAATCATGCGAGACAGTTATACAACAATCTTACATTTAAAATTCTGCACAACATGAGATGTGCCATGAAGATAAAGAGGAAATACAGACGGATAAACAGATAAACCCCAGAAAGTGACCACAGTTTGATCAAAGAGGCCATATCTGTTTTCAGATCACATATAAATGCCGGCCCCACTTACATCTGCACTGTCTGTCATAAAGCTTCATTTGAGAACCAGGTGAAACTCAGATTATGTCAAAAATGCAGAAGTGGCTGCTGAATGTCTGACAGGAAAATATGTTCATGTTTGTGATGACGGCTGCAGAAATGAACAGTGTAAAGTTCCTGATGAGAGAAAGGATGAATGGATCTGTCACACCTGTCATGATCATCTTAAAAAGGAGCCATGCCCTCTCTGGCTGTAGCCAACAACATGGAGCTGGTTGATATTCCACCTGAGCTGTGTGACCTCAACATTTTGGAGAGACATCTGATCGCCAAGTGTTTTCCATTTGCTAAGATCATCCCACTTCCCAAAGGCAGACAGAGAGCAATACGTGGTAATGTGGTGTGTGTCCCATCTGAGGTGCAGGAAACAGTTGAAGCATTACCCAGACTGAGAAGTGAGTCTCAAGTCCTGAGAGTCAAACTGAAGAGACGACTGTGTTACAGAGGTCATCAGTTCCAGACTGTCACCTGGTCTAAACTGCTACAGGCCCTGAATAAACTGAAACACATTCACCCACAGTATGAGGACATAAGTATCAGAGATGAGGCTGAGCTGTGTGTCCCTGATGATGAGGAGGATGATGATGATGATGATGATGATGATGATGATGAATGAGGATGATCTGATGGAAACTGACAGGTTGGACAATGATGCACTTCATGAGGCAGAACATGAGCCTGATAATGAGCAGGATGTTGACATGTTGTCCTGTGTAAAAACCACTCAAAGACATGTTTCAGAAGTCTGGGCTCTGGATGCAGATTTGGATTTCCCAAACCACCATGCAGAAAGACAATGATCATTAGACCTGATGATGATGATGATGATGATGATGATGATGATGCTGCACTGGACCTGCTAACAGCAAAGACTAAGCTCAGACCACTCAACCAGCTGCTGAATGAACCTGAAAGTGCCTCCCTGAGTTTGGAGCAGCTCCTGGCTCGATGTCAGTTAACAGTCGAGGAGTATCACCAGTGTCTGCGGAAGATAAACAAATCCTGTGCTGTGATACCCCTTATATTGTGTTCAGGTCAAAATTGACCTGTTTTCAAGTTTAGGTATGTAAAAAGTACCGTTTGCTTTTTTGTACTGGAACGAGGCTTCATCTAATCCTCAGACAACTATTTTAACGCAACAAAATTAATTTTCACCATTTTAGTAAATTCTAAAGGTCTCAAAAAAAGTGACATTTGTGTTACAGGTCAAATACGACCCGGCAGAGAATACTGGCTGTTGTATGCATCACTTAAAAGCTGTGGGTTGCTCTGTGGATCAAATATGGCTCAATGTGACCCACAACACACAAACACACACACACACACACACACACACACACAATATGTCTCTCAAAGTTCAATTTATGGTTCACACACAACACATTGTTTTTCAATGTTTAGTTTATTGTTCATACACACACCTGCCCTGACACCATATTGTTTTTCAATGTTCAGTTTATGGTTCACACAGACACACACCTGCCCTATACACACACATGTTGTTTTTTAATGTTCAGTTTATGGTTTCATTTCACTTTTTCACAAAAATTGACTTTTTGTCTTTATCCTATCATAAATCTATACGGGTCGGTTTTGACACAGCCACAGATGTCACTATTGTTAATCAGTTTAAATAAATAAAAAAATCAGAGAATTTTTTTTGGGTAGGTGTACTCTAATATTAGTTCATATGACATGGATAATATAATTACTCATTTTATCACTACAGGAAATATAATTAGTGAATTTAAACAGTTTTTGTAATTGAAAACGAGTGGTATATTGTAAGATAAAAGGTCTGTGGAGCCAAAAAAAAAAAAAATTAAAACAGTGTTTCCATGGATATGAATACATACTATGTTAGCTATGAGGTGAAAAACAATATTGGATGATAACTAGTGTTTTTAAGTATTTTCAGGCTGAGTTAAATCATGGGTCAAATGACCCGCTAACACTAAAGATGTGGGCAACTTACAAGGGATACTGAAACGTGACCCAAAGGACTGCTGGGTAAATGGATATAATCCACATCTACTTGAGGCCTGGGATGCTAATATTGATGTCAGTTACATTCTCAATGCATATTCATGCATCATGTACCTCACCAGCTACATAACAAAGCAAGAGTCTAAACTGTCTGAGTACCTCAAAACAGTCATTGAGAACTCAAACAGGGACCATGTCAATGAATGTGATGAGATGAGAGAGGTCATGCAGGCTTATTCCAAAAGAGAGAGATCAGTGCTCAGGAGTGTGTGAGCCGTGCCTGTGGCCTTCACATGAAACAGTGTTCACGTGCTGTGGTGTTCATACAACAGATGACAACCCACTGAAAATGAGTCGCCCCCTCTCGTACCTGGAGAGCACAACAGCAGAGTGTTCAAATGTGTGGATGACATCTTTGACCGACAAATACAAATCCAGACCTGAAACAGCAGAGTTTGAACAGATGTGTGGCTGACTTTGCGTCCACATGCAGAGAAAAGGTAAAAATGTTTTGCCCCTGCTAAATGACATGGGATTTGAAAATGATAAGCCTGCCGTCATCAGATTTCACTGCTGCTCACAGAAAAAACATCCTGAGCAATTTTATGGAACACTTCTAAAACTATACATTCCTTACCGCTCAGATCAGGAACTGAAAAGGCCTTTCTTACCCACGTACGAGTCCTTCTATAACAGCGGCTACGTGCAGTTGCCTGGTTTTGACCGTCCTGAGCCCGTGAGAGACGTTGTCAAACGAAACAAAGACAATTATGAGATGAACAGTAAAGAGATTGAGGAAGCTGTTGAAGAGTATAAGGAACAGAGGACTGATTGATGAATGGTGTAACCTGGCACCTGAATCTGAAGCAGACAGGTTGGAGTGTATCTATGAACTGGAGGCAGCAGAGCCAGATCATGACAATGTTCAAGAAAATGTCCCAGACTACAGTCGACAGGCTAATGCTGTAACAGAGGCCAGAGCTATCAGAGAGCCCCCTGTCACTGATCCTGTGCTTTATGTCACATGTACCAGAATCTGAACCAGAAGCAGGCCTGTGTATTCTATGCAGTGAGAGACTGGTGCATAAAACGTGTTTGTGGTCTGAATCCAGAGCAGCTGTTCTTTTACATCAACGGTGGTGCTGGCACAGGGAAGTCACATCTCATCAAATGCATCTACTCAGAGGCATCGAAGATACTGAGCAAACTGCCCAGACATGCTGAAGAGGCTGACATATCAAGGCCACTGTCCTGTTGACTTCTTTCACTGGAACTGCAGCCTTTAATATATCTGGCACTACACTGCACTCTCTCTTCAAGCTGCCGAGAAGTTTGAAACCTCCATTTGTAGGACTGGGTGATCAGCTGGATGAGGTCAGAGCAGAACTTCTAAATGCTGAAATCATCATCATTGATGAAGTGTCTATGGTGTCAAAGCTCCTCTTTGCCTACGGGGATGCGAGACTCAAACAGATCAAAGGCAGTCAGAAACCCTTTGGAGGAATGTCAGTAGTTGCAGTTGGAGACTTTTATCAGCTCCCACCAGTGCGACAGTCTAAACCTCTGTGTGTGTACGACCCATCACAGACTGACCTGTGGCAGGAACACTTTCAGATGATCACTCTGACTGAGATTATGCGTCAGAAAGATGATGTTGCCTTTGCAGAGTTGAACAGGATCCGTGTGAAGGAAAAGTCTGATGAGCTGTCTGTCGCAGACAGAGCTTTGCTGTCACAAGCTGTCACTGAACCACAACTTTGTCCAACTGATGTCCTGCACATTTTTGCTACTAATAGACAAGTAGATGCACACAACTCTGCAACACTGGCTCAGCTTCACTGTCACATCACTACAATTGATGCTGATGACTATAAAAAGTACCCACAATCTGGCAGAATGATGCAGCAAGACAAACCAGTGAAAGGAGGCAGAAATGAGTTACCAGACACACTGCAAGTTGCTGAAGGTGCTCGTGTTATGCTCACTAGAAACCTTGATGTGTCTCAAGGATTAGTCAATGGTTCATTTGCTACTTTAGTCAGAGTGGTAACCTTTCAACAACATGGATCTTCACGTGTCACTAAGCTTGGACTAAAGATGGATGATGAAACAGCTGGAAGGAACAGCAGTAACAGAGCATCAGGAGTACATGATAACCTTGTGTACATAGAGAGAGCAGAGGAGAAGCTGAAACAGAAAGGAGTGGTTCACAGACAGTTTCCCATTAAACTGGCCTTTGCATGTACAATTCATAAGGTTCAAGGTATGACCAGAACATCAGCTGTCGTCTCACTGAAGCACATTTTTAAACCCGGCATGGCTTATGTTGCAATCAGTCGAGTGACCTCTCTCAGTGGACTGCACCTACTGGACATGGATGAGAGTAAAATCTACGCCAACACAGAAATCACTGCAGCACTGGAGAACATGAGACAAGTCAGTTTGGACAACATGATGCCTCTTCTTCATATCACACAAACACTGAGCAGGCCTGACACTCTGACCATTGTTCACCACAATACAGAAGGGTTGCCGTCTCATGTTAATGACACAAAGAGCCATCATGAACTGTGTCTAGCAGATGTGTTGTGTCTCACAGAAACTCACCTACAGGGCTCCTTTGTTGCTGAGTCTCCACCTACAAGGTTACAACGTGTTCAAACGCAACACACACTCGTCCTATACAAAGTTCCCACAGATGGCCAGCAGTGGTGGTGGAGTTGCTGTTTATGTCAAAGACAACATTCAGGTTCGTGAGAAAGTATGTTCATAATGTAACTGACCTTGAGGTTTTGGCTTTGAAGGTTGAAGCTCCCATGAGTGCACT
>NW_026117361.1:0-25580 GCF_001640805.2 Lates calcarifer | reverse complement strand
AGATATACAGAGTTATTTCTTAAACAGCAGAGTTCATAATGAACTCTTAAAATGACTAAAAAACAATACATTTTTAAAGATTGAGTTCTTGTATATTTGAATATTTTCTGGCCTTGTTTTACAGATGTAAAACATATGGTGCACATACACAGTGTTGTCAATGGTCGTGAATATATCAGTCACTTTTTAGATTCATTTATTGATCACAGTCTACTCCATGCACATGAACAGTAAACCAATGTCTGTAATGTGTTTTGTGACTAACAGTGAAAACAGAAATAGATTTATTTCGATATAAAACAGCAAATATTCACATTACAGAAGCTGTAACTGAGGATTTATGATGTCTGAGAGGAAAAGCCTGAATTAAACCCGGCTCAGCCTCTGATAACTTCACTGTACATGAACAGGTGCAGTCAGAGAAGTTACAGTCACCTGAGTTTTGGTTTTAACCGCTTCATTTATTAATGAAAGTCACATATCCAGGAGCTAACAGGCTAAAAACAACGCAGATGCTAGCTGCCGTTCACCTCCAGTATGCTGGGTCCGTCCTGGTTTCCATCGTCCTGTCCGCTCAGCACCTTCTTTAATTTATCCATTAACTCCTGTTGCTCCTGCTGGACCACGGGGCGGACACCTGTCGGGGTTTCCAGAAGCTTCCAGGTGTGCGTGCTCTCAGGGTGAGCGAAGTTAAACTGAAGAAGAGGCAACGATTCAACAGGTGCAGCACTTCCGCCTGCAGTACCACGTCTGGCCACAACGAGCCCGAGGGCGGCGCTGTTTCCCCCACAACAACAGGGATTTTAAAGTACGAGAGAGTTTTCTGGTACTTTACACCTGTACTGCATTACACTGTAGTTTTTACTGCACGAGATCCATCTGACAACAGTACTAAGTTATTTTAATTAAAGAACAACAAATGATCAGTTTATTACATATAACATTATAACAGAGGCTGGTAAAGTTTATTTCTGCTTGGTTGCCTTCATTAATGTTTTGGGCATGGACAGATTATGAGAATATGAGCTCAGCTCAGGTTTACCTGAAGAAACAGTGTCAACACAGGGAGCAGGAAGTGCCTGAAGAATGACTGTTAAATCTGCTTTATAAAGATCTTATCTAGTGTAAATAACAAACCAGTTCTTTGTGTAGATGAGATCATTACAACACGCCCTCACTGCACATTATTATATCATCTGTTGGTGATTTTAAAGCAACCTGAACTTCCTGTCAGTGTGAAACACGCTCCTCCTTTTCTACTCTGACTCCACCACACACACAGAAGCTTTAATGTCGTGTTACTTCCTGTAGTTCTCTACTGTCATATCGATTAAATATTTTCTTCCACTCATACAATAAAACTTTATTGACTTACTTATAAACAGAGTAACAGAGTCAGCTTAGTAAAATATTGCTAACAAATACATTTGTCACACACACACACACATGGCTGAGGTCACTGTGGTTGTGTATTAGCTTCATAGTTGGCCAGTTATTCAGGTATCTACTCATATCCAGTGTGTGTGGGTTTTATGTCCCACATGAGTTCCCATCCATCGACTCAGTGATGATGATGTCACAAGAAACTTTGACAATGTTGCAGTTAACTGCCTGAGGCCGTTAGTGATGTCACATTCCATCAGATGACACTGTGGTGGAACACAGTGATGTCACACTCCACTCACTGGTTTTAGCTTTAGAGGATTCTGATGATGTCACAGTCCACTGCTGCAGGTTTGACCTTGGTGGTCTTAGGGGACTTTGACTCTGGTGGAGCTCCAGTAGACCGGCTGTGGCATGGAGACCTGAACGTGACAGGTAGGACAGGACTGTTTCCTCCACAGCCACTCCTCTATACACTGCACAGAGACAGAGAGTGTCGGCCTGTAACCACTGATGCTGTGGCTGATCAGTAATCAGTGGAGTAGTGTTGAGTGTGTGTTACCTCTTTGTGGAAGGTGTGTGTGCACTGCAGCTCTCTGGTGCCGCTTCCTCGACTTAAGTCGTGATGACAGATCAGACACACACTGTCTGCATCGCTCTGCAACACACACACACACACACACACTTTAACACCACAACAGCTCTCCAGACTCCAGTTAACCTCGACGTCTGTTTAACTCACCAGCGACATGACGTTGCGTCTCCTGAACTGGCTCCTCCTCTCCGGCGCCATGGCCTCTGGGATCATGGGGATGAGGGAGGGTCTTCGCTCGGGGGCGGGGGTGGGGGTGGCGTCCTCCTGAGGCGAGGGCAGGAGGCGGCGGGAGGAGGCGCGGCGCAGCAGGACCCTCGCCGTCACCGGAGCCCGGGTGGACGTGTGGAGACGAGACAGCTGCATGGCCGAGAGAGTAGCCTGGACACAGAGGGAGAGAGAGAGAGAGAGAGAGAGGTTAATGTTTAACCAGTTAAACGGTTTAACTGGTCACCACCTCCTCTCTGCTCAGTCTGTTGATTCAAACACTCAGTGAGGTGTTCACTGACAGATTAGATGATGGGATTATTGAACAACACACATGAAAGTAAATCAGTAAAGAAATAAAAGCTGTTGTTCACTGGTAGGAGGTTTGATCGATACATCGGTTCATGATCCAACAAATCCCATCAACACTGGCAAAAATACACAAGACTATGAGTGTGAATCCTCATTAGTGTCCTTGAGAGGCCATGCTTCTCTTTAACACCCGACTGAACCACAGCACTTTGAGCCACCTGAGGAACTGAGCTGTCTTCCTTGTTGCTAATGCAGCTAAAAATGGACCTGGACTCTCTGAAAGCCTGAGGTGAAGACGGCAGCTGAGTAACAGTCTCCTGGTGGAGAACCTGCCTCAGGCTCAGGCTGTTCCTGATGAGGATCTGTGAACCGCCTGAAGACACAACTGAAGAAATAAACTGAGGCTAACTGATCGGACCGGTCTGATTACTCGGAGGTTTTTAGCTGTCTGAGTCAGCGTAGTCCTCGTGGGAGATGGATATATGGATGGAAAAGGTTTGCATCCTTCACACAGTTTGAAGGAATGGTGGTTCTAGTCCAAGCTCCTTCTGGTCACCTGAGTTCAACCTATCTCTGTTAGTTGTATTGCAAGAACTGACCAAGACCACAAGACCAGTAAATCATGCTTTGCCTTCAGGTTCAGCTTCCTTTTCACCACTGCTGATTGGTTCACCAATCTACCTCTCAAGCTCATGCTCCATCTCACCCTTACTTAGGGACAAAACCCCAAGATCCTTGAACTCCACCTGAGGTGGTGGGTCGACCCAAAAGGATCGATGCACTGCCTCAGACTTGGAGGTGCTGACCAAGTCATGGTTCATTCTGAAGAACTGGGACTCCAGTCTAACAGATCCTGATAACCCTGATAACCTTTGTGTGGTTGTAGTTCTGCAGGTTTCTCTTACCGGACACGGCAGTGACGCCCGGCGGTCGGTCCTCATCCGGACCTGCGGTTCTAAACTGCTTCTGCTCTCAGGTCTTCCTCCCTCTGCCTCTCCTTCCTCCTCCTCCTCCTCTCCAATTTTTCCCTGCTGTTTCCCCCCTCTGTACTGCTGCATCCAGGCATCAAAGATCTTCGCATCCTCCTCCTCCTCCTCCTCCTCCTCCTCGTCCTCCTCTTCTTCCTCGTCTGGTCTCAGAGGGCTCGGGTCCTCTCCATCTGAAAACACCTCAGCTTCTTCTCGGCCTGGATCCATTGCACTGATGTGTTAAACTAAACTGGGCTAAGATCCTTACAAACACTCAATAAAATCAGTTTGATTCCACTAAATTGGTGCAAACAGGCAAAGCTTCAGTTTCAGCTAATTTAACAGCTAGATACAACCACGCTAGGCTAAACTATACCTAGCTGGGTTAGAACCAGGCTAATTTGCTTGTTAGAATAATTTAATAACAACTTAGTAAATTACTACCAAGCTAGGTTTCATCTGGGCTAATTTGGAAGCTAGGCTAAATTATAGCCAGGTTACTTTCCACACTAACACACAACAAGGCTGAACTTTAACAAAACTAAATCACAGCCAAGCTAAGTTTCACCTGCATTAATTTACAACCAGACTAAATTAAAACTAGGAAAAACAACCTGATGGAAACCAGGTTTCTGTTCCATCCAGACTGAGTCATAAACTAACATGAATAAATATAAATCAGCAAATAAAGGTAGTTAGTGTGGGAGCAGTTAGATCAGTTAGCAGTTAGCAGATAAACAGAGAGGAGGAGGGACAGATGGAGGGATGAATGAAGAAGCGATGGATGGATTATCTGAGTAACAGATCCACAAATCCAGTCTTGACTGTCGATCTCTCTCTGCTCCCACAGATCCACACAAATAAAAAAACAGTCAGTTTTCCAAAATGGCCTCCAGCTCCTCCTCACGCCCACTGTCACTGCTTCTCTCCTCCTCCTTCTCCTCGTTGTTGTTGTTTTGTCGTTTTCTTTCTCGCTGCGTCTCCCTTGCTTTCTGCGCTGCTCTCACTGAACCCCGTTAATCCATTTACTGAGCATCAGGAGGAGGAGAGCAGCCTGAGGGAGGAGATTACACCTGGCTTACTGTATCTGTGTCACACCAGGTGAGAGGTGAGGCTGCACTCGTTTCACTGTCAGCTGCATGAACTCACTAATTCATCCTCTAAATGTGACACTGCATCACTGGCAGTAGAAGCAGGTTGTATGTTTATGTTAATTCAGCTGAGTTCTCTTTTTAATTGTTTTAAAATGTGCAGATGTACCTGACTGATTTCACCTTACTGCTCCTACATCAGCTCACAGGTGTTGGTCAGTGACAGCAGTGGAAACAGACAGAAACAGGTATTATAGATTTGATTTTACACTATGTCTCATTCTTTTAAAAACTAATGTTAAGAAAGAAAAACACAAGTATACCTTTATTATAGTCTACTTTAAATGTTATTGTTGTTAAATGTTCAACAGGTAAATGAGCTGTTGGTTGTCAGTACAGAGGAGAGAGGGGATGACCTCTTCTCTTAAGCACACTTGATGGCCGGTAAGCCCCTTACCTGTGCTGCTAAAATTAACCTCACGCACCTGCGTGCTGGTGAACCCGGAAGTGGTTTTCTTTAACGTCCGGTGTGAAGGCGGAGCTAGCCGGAGTTAGCTGGACTGTAAACAGCAGTTAGCCGTTAGCTCAGCCAGCTAACCGGGTTTGAGTGCAGAGTCGAGGAGTGAACAGTGGTGACAGGATGGGTATGTGCTGATCATGTTTATCAATCACTCCACTGCGTTTTAATCAGGGACGGTGTCACTGGTCGGGATCATTAGCGAACGTCAGCCAGCTAGCCAGCAACTTGTGCAGTTGGACCGATCCAAGCCAAACTCCATTCAAAAAAGTGGCAGTTTAAAAATAATTGGCTGAGGGAGAAGGTAAATACTGACTAGAACATCTCGTAACAGCTATGATGAGTCAGGTGTACTTACACGTTAATTCGGCTCCTGTGTGGATCATGTGTCAGCGATTATTTTAACTAAAAGGAGTCTAAAAATGAATTGTGGGCTGTGTTGTGTTGCAGCACTCGTGAGTTACTGATCATTTATGCATGTTGAATACTGCATTCACAGTAATTCATTCATTCAGGAAAAGTCAAGTCTGAAACAGAAAATTAACAAACACTGATGGGGGCGTGGCCCGGTCTGAGGCTGAGAATAACAATAATGAATATTGATTTAAAAAGTGATCGATTCCACAAACTCAGCCCTTCACTGTCTAATGGACATGCGCCGTTTTGAAGACTGATTTGAACTCATGTAGAAAATGTGTAAACCCTGGTTTTATGAAGCATTAAGTCACTAACAAGCAACGAAACTTTACTTACCCATGAACAAGCACCTAAACCTTAAATACTGTGTTTTTTGAAGGGAGTTTGGTTGTATTCCATTATCACTCAATTCTAATCTGATGTGAAACGTTCAAGGTCCTTCATGCTGAGTTAAAGTCAGATTTATACTCAGCTGTTAATGTCATCAGTATCATCCGCAGCCTCCCCTCTCCCCCTCTCCTCCCTGCGTCTCCTCCTCCCTCCTCTCCGCCTGCTGACGGCGGCCATGTGGCGGGTCGCCCGGCAGCGGAGCGTGAAGCATTATGGGATACTGGAGGACTTCGTTTCCCTGGTGACGGAGGCGGTGCCTGAGCTGCTGACGGACAGGCAGAGGAGTCTGCTGCTGCTGGCGCTCCGGGCCAAGGTCTGAGTTTCTGTCCTCCACGCAGAGCAGCCGCCGCTCGGCAGCAGCTGCAGTACAAACATGTTCTTTCTCTCCTCGCCTCAGGTGACCCTCGCTGACCCGGACCCTCAGGCCGTCCACACTCACCTGGACAGGATCCGCTCCATCTCCAAGGCGACGGTGAGAGAGGAGGGTCTGATGCAGGTCGTTACTGACTGAGATCTACAGGTAGTTTAACAAACATCGTCTCTCTGCAGGAGGACGAAGAGGTGGACCAGTGGTGTTCAGCTCTGTTGACTCTGGCTGACAAACTGAGGCAGAGTCCTGCAGACAGACAGCGCCTCCTGCAGGTCAGCAGCGTCACAGCATTACATCAGTATCCAGGTGTTGAGAACCACCGTCCTGACCCTGTCTCTGCTGCTCGCTGTTTCAGGAGGTGTTTAACCAGAGCTTCGACTCGGCGCTCCAGTCCCTCGTGTCGGACCTCTTGTCCCGGATCGAGCAGCTGTTCCCTGTGCCCGACTTCAAACAGGTCCTCGTGTGTAAAATGATAGGAGCTCAGTCTGACACTGAACTACAGTTACCATGATGCTTTGGGGTGTAATCAGTAAGAACAGACATGCTGACATCCAAACTCTCAGTGTTTCACTGTGATACTGAGGGAAAGTTAAAAGCAGGAGGATTCTGAATGAAGTTCTGCAGCCTCTGAGTGGACAGGGCTAACAGCTAACAGCTAACAGGGCTAACAGCTAACAGGCAAGCTAACAAGCGACTGAAAAGCCTCTTAGAATCTAGTCTGCACCTCTACATAGGTCGTCTCTGTTTTCACTTTAATCTCTGGTTTTCCTCCTGTTGTTCAGGCGGCTTCCTGGCTCGACGCCGCCCCCGTTGGTGTGGAGAAGTGTCTGCAGGAGGCGGACCGAGAGGATCTGAGGGAGCTGCTGACCAATCAGAGCTGTTCACTGGGCCAAGCGACAACAACAGGTACTGAACCACTGAGAGATGTAGACCAGACCCACCACAGACCAGAACATTAATTGTTGTTTTTCTTCAGTCGGCTGCGACACAGAGAACATCCTTCTCTCTGCCTGGTCCCACCCCCTCGTCACCAAACCGACCAATCAGGAGCCTCCTCCCGCCGAGCCGGACACTCTCCCGGACGTGGTCGGTCCGGTGCAGCTGGACGTGGAGCTGGTGAAGGTGGAGGTGGTGGTGATGACGGAGGACGAGCAGGAGGACGTACAGGAGACCGTGATTGGTCAGGCTGTGATGGCGGTCGAACAGGAGGCGTCCAATGAGAGCTCGGCTGTGGGCGGAGACGAGTGCTCAGACACACCTGTGGTCCTGGAGGTGGACAGGTCAGAAACCTCACCTGTTTTATCACGTGTAGAGTTTTACAGTCTTACAGGTTATAACCAGACTGTTTCCTGACAGGTTGAAGGACTCACCTGGAAACTCTGCCGACCAATCAGAGGACACAGGTAAAACACACACACACAGACACACTGATAAACTCACTCAGCATTTTATTTCTCTAACTCCCACCTCTCTTCACACTCAACCAATCAGACCAGTCCTGCTCTGAGGTCACAGCTAATGCCCTCTACAGCATTTCCCATAATTCTCAGCGAGTGGCTCACAAGTGTCCTCAGTGTGGCAAATGTTTCATCTACCGTTCTCAGGTGAGTGTGTTCACCTGTCCGCCCATGGTTTAATCAAACTGTCCAATCAGCTCACAGCGTGCCTGTCCACAGGTGATCCGTCACCTGAGAACCAATAAGTCCTGCGGGTCGGCCTTGACGCCATCAGGAGCCGTGAACCTGCAGAGTCCACTGGGCAGCTGTGATGAAGAGCCCCGCCCCCCAGAGCCCCGCCTCCCGGAGCCCCGCCCCCTCAGGACCCACTCATGTTTCCAGTGCAACGCCGTCTTCAAAACCAAAGCCGAGCTCCTGTCGCACCAGCGGAGCCACCGCGCCCGCCCAGTTTACCACTGTGGACAGTGTGACAAGGAGTTCCACCACCTGTCCAGCCTCACCAACCACAAGCAGACTCACCTGGTCAGGGGAGGGTTCACCTGCAGTAGGTGCGATAAGGTGTTTGAGTCGGCCAAGGAGAGAGACGCCCACAGACTGCAGCACCGGCTGCCAGACCTCACCTGTACGGTCTGCGACCAGACCTTCAGCTCCCAGACTCAGCTGCTCCGACACCTGCAGACCCACTCTGTGGAGGGGGCGGAGCCATGCTACAACTGCCGCTTCTGTGACCAGAGCTTCTCAGGTAACTCAGGTGGACCAGAGGGGATCACACTGACAAAGTCACACAGTAACACAAACACAGTCTGTCTCTTCTCTCCAGGTGTGACTCAGCTTCGTATTCACCAGCGAACGCACACTTTCCGCTCGTACCAGTGCGACCAGTGCAACAAGACGTACGGCTCTCTGACCGGCCTCCACTCTCACCGGGCCAGCCACACCGCCGAGAGCCGCTTCCTGTGCCCGCAGTGCGGCAAGCGCTTCAAGACCCGGGACGGGCTGGAGGGCCACCTGAGGACGCACACGGGCGAGCGTCCGTACCGCTGCCCCTACTGCCCCAAGGACTTCACCGCGCTCGCCGGCCTCAACGTGCATGTGCGACGGCACACCGGGGAGCGCCCGTACGTGTGCACGGTGTGCGGTAAGGGCTGGCCGTCTGGAGGCGACCTGCAAAAACACATGAGGACTCACACGGGCGAGCGGCCGTACGTCTGCCAGGACTGCGGGAAGGCCTTCTCCATTTCCTGTCACCTGACCGAACACCGGAGGATACACACAGGTGAGAAACCAGCTGAAAACAGACGTCAACAACTGTTATTTATCCTGTTTTTAATTGTCGTAAATCTTCTGTTGTTCAGGGGAGAAGCCGTTCTCATGTCCTGAGTGTGGGAAATGTTTACGGAGAAAGTTTGACCTGAAGAAACACATGTTGTCTCACAGCAACATCCGTCCCTACGCCTGCGTCTACTGCCCCAAGAGCTACACCCGCAAAACCCACCTGAACAGACACCTGCTGACCCACAGGACTACAGACAGTCAGGTGGTGGCAGAGGCGGCCGACGAGTCCTGAGAGACACGTCCTCGTGTCGTGGAGATGAGGAAAACTGTGATTTAGTTCTGCATGTTTTCTGAGCTTTAACTGCTCAAACAAAAGCTAAAATATGTGAAAGAGTAACTGTTATTTTCTTGTATTTGTACATCAACACTAATCGTTTGTAACCAGACGGTGAAATCTGAGCGTTCAGTGTTTGTATCTGTGCTCTGCTTCTATAAAAGCTGCTCTGCAAAACAAAGTTACCTCGTTTCCACAGGTTTAATTAAACATTAGGTGTCGGACGCAGAGGTGAGCGTTATAGGACCAGACTTTATTAACATTGTCTTGTTTGACAGTGACAACAGGAAGTGAGAACGTCTGCGTTCTTGTGTTTAGTCTTCGTCTCCTCCCGCCTTGTCAATAACTTTCCTCATCCACCGGCTCATCCTGTACACGTGGGTGTAGAAGCCATACTTCCCGTCACGGTCGCAGCCCTCGCCCCACGACACGATACCCATCTGATACCAGCGGTTTTCTGCCGGATACTGCACACAAAAACAAGTGAACAAACGATGAACAAATTCACCATTTTAGTAATTTTTTAAGCAAGAACCCGAAATATATCCTGTTTTCTATATAATAAACTGATTAGATGTTTTAACAGAACGAGACTTCTGAAGATGTTACATCCTATTTATCATCTCCAACAGACTATAATGCAATGCAGTGTATGAAAAGCGTGGAATAATATAAAATGTGTCTTCATAGACTTCTACATATTTAAAACTGCATTATTGTGCATCGTTCACCAGTTAATATTCTGATAATACAGGTTAAAGGTGGCGAGTTAAACTGTTGATGATTCTCACCTTCATCACAAACGGTCCACCGCTGTCTCCCTCACAGGCGTCACCTCTCTTGGTGTCTTCAGGTTTATAACCTGTAACAAAGTCAGTATTTAGGTCTGAGGCCGGTGGTCATGTTGGACCTGATGGTGATCTAATCTGAAAACTTCTTACTCAGATCATTTATTTAAATAAACTTCTCAGCTGTGAAAATAATGTACAACTCATGGGGACGCTAAAGGAAAAACCACAAGGGTAAAAAAAACCTAAATGATAAGGGTAAATCCTCTGGGGACCATGAATCTAAACACAATTCAATGGAGATCAATAGAAACAGAAACATTACCAGCACAGAACATGTTGTCTGTGATCCTGACTGATGTGGATCCACGACAGGTGTCCTGGTCCACGATTGGAAGGTGGATTTGCTGGAGGACTGAAGGTAAATTTCTTGCTGCTGGGTTCCAGGTCTCCTTCAGGTTACCCCAACCAGTCACTCGGCCCTTATAGCCCTCGGACATGAGACTGCCGGGGGAAGAAGAACTGTCAGATAACTCAGAAAACCCAGACACAGTAAAGACCTCAGTATGCTTCAAATGAACTGGTTCCCACTGACAAAGATAAAACCGGTGTGGTGAAAGCATGCTGTCGTAACGAGGAACAGTACTGACTACAGGACTTATTGTTGGAGAAGTTTTTGAGTTGAAATTAATTCATAACGTGGGGTTAGACTATTTTGTTTGTCAGGTTCATCCAAATAAAAGGCGTCAGTATGCTTCAAAAGTCCATGGCCAAACACTGAACCTGCATCTGAATCCCCTCCACACCTCTCGGATGTAGATGGGCTGTAACCAACAATTTCATTTCCACTCAACACAACAACTGAGAGAGTTTCTGTGGTTGCCTTACTCCTGAGCGACCTTCCTGTTGGGAAGGCAGACGGGGAAGATCTCATTGGTGAACGGGACCGGTCGTCTCAAGTGCAGCAGGGCGATGTCTCTGTTCAGGTTTTCTTTCCAGTTGTACTTAGGATGGACGATGATATCATCAATCGCCACGATCTTCTCAACGCCTTGCTCAAACCTGGAGAGTAAATACTCTGGTCAGTACGCAGCAAAAAACAACGCACTGTCTCAGTTGATGTCTCAGTCTTACTGGGTCCTGCTGTGTTTTCCCAGGCGGACCAGAATGTCGTCTTTGGTGAAGTTCTTGTTCCAGGGTGGGTAGAGGATGCAGTGAGCTGCAGTGAGGATCCACTGATTACTGATCAGACTGGCTCCACACAGCAGCTCCTGAGGGCTGCGTTTGTACAACATCACCTGCCTGCAAACCAGAAAACCACGGTTTGATTTCAATGATCTCACGTCAACCCTGAGATTTACACGTCAGGATCTTTGTCCCTCATCGAACTGAAGATACTCTGACGCGTTTCAGCATCATATATCAGATGAGAATGAATATAGTGTGGTTACCATGGCGACAGCTTGTTGTCATAAGTGTAGTTACCATGGTGCTGAGGCCACCTCTGCTTTGTCGCCTCCAACGATGCGACTGCCTCTGTACGACTCCAACAGCTCCTCCTCCTTCGCATCCTTTTTATTCTCCTTTTCAAACAGGGGGCGCAGTCCACATTCTGCAACACAATCAGTTAACCAGGCGGTAAGATGGTCAACCACACTGTAAACCAATCAATACAGTCAACCAGTCAGTAAATCACTTAACTAGCCAGTCAATAGTTATTTAGTCAGCTGCTAGGTAAAAGTCCGTACATCAGTTTTCTAAAACCACTCAGTATGTCAGTTAACCAACCAGTCAGTAACCAGTAAGTCTGTTAATAACAACTAACGTTTACTGGACATTTAATCTAACCAGTCAGTAAACCTGTTTCTCAGAGAGAGAATTCATCTCCACACTTTACCAGGCGTTAAACCAGCTCACCTGGTAAACAGTCAAACATTAACCAGGTTTTCAGCACCAGTTAAGAAGTTAACAAACAAACTAGTAAAGCTTGATTTCCACACTGGCTCACTTCAGCCTCTTATTACTATATCAGTTAACCAGTCAGTAAACCAGTTAATAACCAGTTACCTGATCAGGCAGTGAGTTATCCATCTAACCAGGCAGTAAACCTGTAGATACTGTACCTTCACACTTTCAGTCAATCAGGCTGTAAATCATCAGTTAGTCAAATCAATATGCATGTTAACCAGCCAGTTTACCTGCCAGTTTTCAGCAAGTCTCCAGTTTCTTACAGTCAGTCAGTCAACCAGTCCATTAAGTTAGTTAGATAACCAGTCGTTAAGCAGTTAGCCAGGTGTTGGACTTACCTCCCTCTCCCTCTCCAAAGCTGCGAGGATTGAAAAACCGTTTCCTGCTTGGAGTCAGGACGGAGCGCTCCCGGCCATCAGTGTCTCCGGTCTCTATCAGCACATCACCGACCAACTGATCCTCTGTGAGGCAGACAGGTGGACAGACAGACAGGTGGACAGACAGACAGACAGACAGACAGGTGGACAGGCAGGCAGACAGATAGACAGACAGACAGGTGGACAGACAGACAGACAGACAGACAGACAGGTGGACAGACAGACAGGTGGACAGACAGACAGGCGGACAGGCAGACAGACAGGTGGACAGACAGACAGGCGGACAGGCAGACAGACAGACAGACAGGTGGACAGACAGACAGGCGGACAGGTGGACAGACAGACAGGCGGACAGGCAGACAGACAGACAGACAGGTGGACAGACAGACAGGCGGACAGGTGGACAGACAGACAGACAGACAGACAGACAGGTGGACAGACAGACAGACAGACAGGTGGACAGGCAGGCAGACAGATAGACAGACAGACAGACAGACAGGTGGACAGACAGACAGGCGGACAGGCAGACAGACAGACAGACAGGTGGACAGACAGACAGGCGGACAGGCAGACAGACAGGTGGACAGACAGACAGGCGGACAGGCAGACAGACAGACAGACAGGTGAACAGACAGACAGGCGGACAGGTGGACCGGTAAGAGAAACACCTGAGCAGTACTCTGAGGTAGTACAGGTACTCGTAGAGGATTTGTACTTGTAGTATTTACCACAGAGATGCAGGTCACAGAAGTCGACCGTCACGTTTCCAGAAACCTCCACGTAGCACCAGGGGCCCTCGGGGTCGTTGTCGGGGTTACGGCACTTGTTGCCCTGCAGGATGACCTCAGGTATGAACTCCTTGTCCTTGCTGAGGGCCGTGACCCGCGGCGATGACCACTGCAGACAGGTGTGGCCTCCCAGGGTGACATCCAAGTCGCCTACGTAGTCTATGCCGTAGTTTGGTAAACAGTCACCAGTTTGGACCGGTTCGGGGGCCAGAGTGGGCGGGACAAAGACCTCACCTGGACAAGAAAAAAAAGCATGTTTATATCCAGACTACGTACTGTTCCTGTGGCTCTCAGTACTCAGTACTGTAGTTACAAGTACTAGCAGGTACTCTACCACATCTGGGGACACTGCAGGCCTCTTTCTGGACTGTTGGGTCCTTGGTGAAACACCAGGGTCCCTCAGGACGGTTGTCAGGGTTTCGACAGAAGTTCTCCTTCAGGTTACTGTTCGGCTCTGAGGCATTAAACTCCCTGCAGACAGGTGGACAGACAGGTAAACAGACAGGTAAACAGACAGGTGGACAGACATATAAACAGACAGGTGGACAGACAGGTAAACAGACAGGTGGACAGACAGTCACCTGATGATGGGATGTGGGAAGCTGCTGCTCCAGTACTGACACTGTCTCCCTGATACTGTGATGTTGATGTCTCCTTCATAGTTCACCCCCTTACCAAAAATACACTGACCTGAGGACAGACAGACAGACACACACAGTCAGTGTATCAAACATCTGATGAGGTTATTTAGTTTATTTGTGTTGATTTGTGTTTACCATCTATACACTGTCTGACAGTGTTGATGTTGTCCCGTGTTCTTGACATTTCAGTTCCTTTACAGTCTGTAGGAGGACAGAGAGACAGACAGAGACAGACAGACAGACAGACAGACAGGAAGGCAGACAGAGACAGACAGACAGAGAGAGAGAGAGAGACACAGACAGGCAGACAGACAGGTGGTTAGATGTTTGTGTAGTCTGGGTTGTGTATGTGTGAGCTGTGGACTTTGTTCGTGTTTGTGCAGCTGATTAAACTTCAGTTAAACCAGATCAGAGCTGAATAATAAACTGTGATATAACGGACACTGATGTTTCTGTAGTGACGCTTTATTTTGTAGATAAACCCACTTCCTGTCTGTGAGGTGATGCAGCCGTACTTACCCAGGTACGTTTTCCAGAAGTTTTCCTGAGGAGAATAGAGTTAGTTTCTGGTTAGATGTTAATGTTCTCACTTCTTCTGTGACTGGACGATAAATGAATGAAATCAGAACAAAGTGGAGTCGTACTGTTTTAACCGGCTGTTCGAACACCTCTCTGGCTTCTTCATGGTCACAGATCTCCTCCACACACTCTCTCTCCAGGTTCCCTACAGGAGGACAATCAACACAGACACATAATGAACCATATAAGATGATGTGGAGCGTTCATTCAGACCTTTAAGCAGACACCTTACCTGGCTTCAACTCCTCAAACAGCTGATTGGCCCGTCGGCTTCGGACCAGGACCTGAGCGGCCCGCTGACTGCTGAGGAAAACTACACACACAACAATCAGTCATTCAACACAAAAAACTGACCAACAAACTGATTATTGGATTCACTGCAGGACTGTTTGAGCTCAGTGTCCCTAATAAACTGGACATTAGATTAGAATAGAATAGAATAGAATAGAATAGAGAACAGTATGGTACAACAGAGTAGATTACGTTAGATTTGACAGAATAGAGAAGAGTAGAGCAGAAAGCAGAGTAGCATAGAAAAGAATAGAATAAAGTAGATTTGTGTAGACAAATCAGAAATATTCAGTCTTTACTAAAGTAAAAGTAACTGTACTGTAATATAAAAAAGTATGAACTTAAAGCAAGCAGAGTAAAAGTAATTTTAAAAAGGTGACTTTATATAATTACTTCTAAGCAGTACTTTACTATAGTATTTATACACACACAGGCAGATACACCATGTTCATCCTGACAGTAACAAACCTGTAGTTCAAGTAAAAACTACAGTATTTCCCTCTGAGACGTGGTACAGCAGAGATACAAGAGATACTTGAGTAAAAAGTACAGGTGTAGCTGAGTAAAAGTACTCAGTTACTTTCCAGCTCTGGCTCATGTTAAATGTTAAACGTCGTTGTGGCTGTAAAACTCTGAAAGCTTCATGTATTTCAACCAAAAGTAGAATTTAAATCGAGATGATTCTGATATTCAACACTTTAGTTTTTCTTGACTCCTCCACCCTCACCACTCCTCCGTCAGTAATAAGGTACCATGGTTTGCCAGGCAGCTGTGCAGCAGAAACAGCAGCAGAACGGCGGCTGGTTTCGATGCTGGTTCCACCATGATCCAGATCTCCGAGCAGAACCTCAGAACCAGATCCAGAAGAGTCCGTCTTCAGTGTGTCTCTGTGTGTCGGTCTGTCTCTCTGCTGGGGAAGGTGGAGGTGGTGGGGGGTTATTGACCAGAGGGTCAAAGTATGAGTCAGTCAGGCTGATGAGTCGAACATGTTTACTTTGACTCATCCAGGACATGGACTCAGTGTCCACTTTATCAGGTCCACCTCTCGAAAACTGATTCAGTCTAATCAATCATTCTGGAGGCTGACATGTTTCTATTAATTTGTCCACCTCATTACATCAATGAGGCTAAATAATCAACAATCAGAGAGAAAGAAGTAGATAATGACATGAACTACATGTTACTGTACAGATACTGCATTAATACTAATTAAAAAAGAGATTAAATTATTTAAAGGAAAAGCTGCAACTAGTCAAATTGAAGAAGCTAGAACCGTGAAATATTTGATATTTTACAGGAAAAATGATTGAGGAGTGGAATCGGCTCAGATTAATTCTTACTTTGTAAAGTAACTAAACGTCAAATAAATGTGAAATTGAAATGCAGAGGAGAAGAGGTACAAAGGTAAGTCGAGTACAAGTACCTCAGACTGGATTGTCAGTGCAGTATTTGAGTAAATACTTTGAGATTTTCTAGATGGTTCTAGGTTTCTTCCTGATGGTGGCGCCAGAGAGAAAAGGTCAGTAGGTCACCAGTCGTCAGGACTGATGCTTGATCAAGTTCTTTCCTGATAAAACGTTACTGTCACCGCTGCCAGCAGTGACTGTACCAACCTTAGTTCCTGAGCTGTTTGAACTTCATCATCTGAGTAAATGAAGCGACACTGAGAGCAGGACGCCGTCAGGTCAAAGGCCAAGGCTCAGACTCTGTTACCTGCTCACGACTTTAAAAGTTGGCAACTGCACCGAACAGTTACAAGAAAAGAGCAACGTGACGGGAATGAAAAAGAAATGACTAAGAGGAAAAATAAAGGTGCTGCAGTCGATATTGATCTGGCTTCAGTCTGACTCAGCACAAGTCAGAGCAAATATTTACCTGACAGATACTGAGGTGAAAGTCTCGCACAGAGCTGGACGTTCAGAGAGCTGGTGTCCGGGTGATCCAAAAACCAAACCAAGACCGGGCCAAAGCTTCATTAATGTCCCCTAGAGGCTGAAATGTTCATTACACCAAACACACAGATAAAAAATAATTAACAGGAAATCACCTTCTGTCATTAACATCAACTGATGTTATTGCTGCAGATTTCTCTGAATATGACCTGAAAAGGCAGAATACAATGTGTGACTGATCAGTTCTAAGGCAGAAGGAGACAAGTTAACACTTCACCTCTCTGACTGATTCTGCACAAAGTTAATATCTTTGTGGTTTTTCGGTTTCAGGTGATTGAAAATTTGAAGTTTCATGCAGTGGTCCTTGACCTCAGTCTAAAGGGCTGAAGGGTTAAGGTTAGGGTTAGGAGAGGGCTCCTGGATTCAAACGTGGCAGACAGAGCCTGGATGGTCACTGTCACCACACAGGAGACCATCAACAAGATCCATCATATGATCTCGACAGATCGGTACGTTGCCACAGAGCTGATCTCCCAGGAACGAGTCCATGCAGTTATCCACAGAGAACTCCATACAACCAACGTGCCAGCTCTCTGGGTCCTGAAACCCACTTGAGAAGTGGATTCAATACAACAAGACAAGGGACAATCTCACCATTTATGTTGGCAGTTCGTAACCATGGATGAAACCTGGGTCCACCACCAAGAGACGAAAGAACAAGTGTATCATGGATGTTCAGACTCTCAGTGTTTCACTGTGATGCTGAGGGAAAGTTAAAAACAGGAGGATTCTGAATGAAGTTCTGCAGCATCTGTTTCCTCTGAGCTTTATTCTGGATCAACATCAGAGATCATGAAATCCTCAGGAAGTGAAGTCGATCTGGATCAGATCAACATGAGGTTCAGGTCTGACTGAGCTGAGCTTCACTGACTGCAGCTCCATGACTCCATCTAGTGGACTGATAGTAGAAGTACAGCAGCTGATGCACTGAGCATTTCCTTGTTAAAGTTTAGTTTCACTTTCACAGAACATGGCGGCGCACAGTGTTTTCTCCGTCTAAAGGTGATGTAGCTGTTTTTACTGTTTTACACACCTGTCGTTACCTGAGTTACCATAGAAACAGAAATGTGGCGCTCCAGTTGTTTTAGTATGTAACTGAGTCAGAGCTGTAACTGTTACAGAGCGTTTAGTCCTGAGACTCTGCAGGTTCCATCAGCTCAGACTGTCTCTGTTACTGTGGAGGGAAACCTCAGTCTGAACAGGTAGGACAGGTGAACTTATCAGGAGTTTACAGACACATTAAAACTCATTCTTATTTTCAACAGCAGGATCTGTCAGAGCTGCAACAGCTGTTGGATCAACAGGAAATGAATGTGCAGATATTTAGATCATCATCCACACAGTGGTTTTCTACAGGGAGGCTGTAGACACAGAGACAGTGTCAGAGAAACTCAGTGGATCTCAGTCCTTCTGTGTGTCAGTCAATGAAATGGTCGTCCATGCATCGAGTGTGAGCTGAGCTGCTGTTGACTGCAGCTCCATGACTCCATCTAGTGGACTGATAGTAGAAGTACAGCAGCTGATGGCAGCTTCCTCTGCCTCACTGCTGTCTGACTGCATTCAACTGACACTGATATGAAAGAGGAAAGAAGAAGATCAGTGGAGGAGCAGCTGAGATTTCTCCAGGAGAAATGATTGGAGTTGATGAGCAGATGAATGATTAGTGTTTTGTGTTTTCTCAGCATGAGTGATGAGGACAGAGAGGAGGGAGTCCCTCCCTCTAAAACCACTCTGTGTGGGGAACATGAGAGCCAGACCAAAACTCAGAGGTGAGATGAGGATCTCTAACTGTCCATGACTCTTCTCCATGTCAGAGCTCAGCACTCACATCACTGCACCATCATGATTCACACTCACTGCTCTGTGTGTGTTGTGTTCAAGCCCAGAGCAGCAGATACCACACTCCGCTGGACCTGGACCTGGACCTGGACCTGGACCCAGCTGTGTGTCCATGAAAAGCAACCGGTCAATTACTCCTCCTCTTAATTTCCAACAATCTACTGATGATAGGTAAGAACTGAAGGAAGCATTTCACATTATAAGTTTGTAAATATTTCAAATCTAAATATTTTTCACTAGTTTTTATCCAACATGCAGATTCATCAGTTCTGTTTTTGTTTCAGGATCCAGCAGCAGAGACCAGACTCTCCTGAACCCAGCTGTCTGTCTTTAAAGAGTGACTGGTCAAAGGATGCTGTTATTAATTTTAAAGGGCGACGTCCATCAGCTGATCAGATGTAAGCTGTAACTGACAGTGAGACTCAGGTTATTCTAGAAAAGAACTAGTTTGTACGACGTGTTGTTGGACCACGTCTGAAATCAAAGTGTTTCTATCTGTTGTGAATGTCCACACTGGAAGGTGGAGGTAAAACTCCGGCCGTCATAGAGAGGGGGGAGACGTGATGTGGTTTAAATATGGAGATAACTCCTCCCATGTTCAGACAGTCTCTCCTGGAAGACATTCATAGTGTCCACCTCAGTTGTTGACATGAAAAGAGACAGAAACAGTTTGTGTTGATTCTCAGTGGGATCAGCAGGACTAGTAAACCTTTACCACTACAGGGAGTCGTCTGATTCACTCTTCACATCCAAACATGACTTGATGGACCTTTAGCTTGTGTCTGTCTCTGTGTGGACAGACATAATGTGAGCTAATTCTTCATGATTCCTCCACAGAGTGGACCAGGAGAGCTCAGAGGTTCCCAGTGGTCAGTCTGCCCAGCAGCATCAAACACACCTGGACTCCATATTTATGGTCTGTACATGGACAACAACTACTTTTACATCTGTTGTGTTGACAATAATCTCCATGCTGCACTTTTTAGACCAGTGGATTGTCAGTGTGTCCAACATGGATCTGATGTTTGGCTCCATGATTTTAGTTTGATGGAGTCATTCATATAGTTTTCTGTTCCAGCTGCTGGAGGAGAACATCGTCACTTTTGTGAAGAAGGAGCTGAAGAAGATGCAGAAGGTTCTGAGTCCAGATTACCCAGAATGCTTAGAGAGTCAGAGGGAGGATGAGGAGGTGTTGGACGGTGAGGATGAAGAGCAGAGGAGGAGCAGCAGAGAGGAGTTTCTGAAGATCACACTGAACTTCCTGAGGAGAATGAAGCAGGAGGAGCTGGCTGACTGTCTGCAGAGCAGTAAGAGGATTTCTCTAAAGATTTAACATGATGGGGAAATGAGACGTTTACTGACGTCTCAACACATGGAGGGAAATATGTTCATATATGCATTAGTTAGGGAGCAGGGGCACTAAGTAGTAGCTAACACAGAATTTGTTTTGAAACTCACTTGACCTTCTTGTGGTTAAAAAAGTCAGATATAGCTACTTTAAGAAAATATGTTTTGTGTTCTTTCAGAATCTCCTGCTATGTGCCAGCACAACCTCAAATCTAACCTGAAGAAGAAGTTCCAGTGTTTGTTTGAGGGGATCTCTAAAGCAGGAAACCCAACCCTTCTGAATCAGATCTACACAGAGCTCTACATCACAGAGGGAGGGACTGGAGAGGTCAATGATGAACATGAGGTCAGACAGATTGAAACAACATCCAGGAAACCAGACAGACCAGAAACAACCATCAGACAAGAAGACCTCTTTAAAGCCTCACCTGGAAGAGATGAACCAATCAGAACAGTGATGACAAAGGGAGTGGCTGGCATTGGGAAAACAGTCTTAACACAGAAGTTCACTCTGGACTGGGCTGAAGACAAAGCCAACCAGGACATACACTTCACATTTCCATTCACTTTCAGAGAGCTGAATGTGCTGAAAGAGAAAAAGTTGAGCTTGGTGGAACTTGTTCATCACTTCTTTACTGAAACCAAAGAAGCAGGAATCTGCAGGTTTGAAGAGTTCCAGGTTGTGTTCATCTTTGACGGTCTGGATGAGTGTCGACTTCCTCTGGACTTCCACAACACTGAGATCCTGACTGATGTTACAGAGTCCACCTCAGTGGACGTGCTGCCTCACAAACCTCATCAGGGGGAAACTGCTTCCCTCTGCTCGCCTCTGGATAACCACACGACCTGCAGCAGCCAATCAGATCCCTCCTGAGTGTGTTGACATGGTGACAGAGGTCAGAGGGTTCACTGACCCACAGAAGGAGGAGTACTTCAGGAAGAGGTTCAGAGATGAGGATCAGGCCAGCAGGATCATCTCCCACATCAAGACCTCACGAAGCCTCCACATCATGTGCCACATCCCAGTCTTCTGCTGGATCACTGCTACAGTTCTGGAGGATGTGTTGAAAACCAGAGAGGGAGGAGAGCTGCCCAAGACCCTGACTCAGATGTACATCCACTTCCTGGTGGTTCAGACCAAAGTGAAGAACATCAAGTATGATGGAGGAGCTGGGACAGATCCACACTGGAGTCCAGAGACCAGGAAGATGATTGGGTCTCTGGGAAAACTGGCTTTTGATCAGCTGCAGAAAGGAAACCTGATCTTCTATGAATCAGACCTGACAGAGTGTGGCATCGATATCAGAGCAGCCTCAGTGTACTCAGGAGTGTTCACACAGATCTTTAAAGAGGAGAGAGGACTGTACCAGGACAAGGTGTTCTGCTTCGTCCATCTGAGTGTTCAGGAGTTTCTGGCTGCTCTTCATGTCCATCTGACCTTCATCAACTCTGGAGTCAATCTGCTGTCAGAAGAACAACCAACCTCCCAGAAGTCTAAAACAAGAAAAGATGACTCTGCAGAGACACAGTTCTACCAGAGAGCTGTGGACAAGGCCTTACAGAGTCCAAATGGACACCTGGACCTGTTCCTCCGCTTCCTCCTGGGTCTTTCACTGCAGACCAATCAGAGTCTCCTACGAGGTCTGCTGACTCAGACAGGAAGTGGCTCAGAGACCAATCAGGAAACAGTCCAGTACATCAAGAAGAAGGTTGAAGAGACTCCCTCTGCCAGAGAGAAGCATCAACCTGTTCCACTGTCTGAATGAACTGAATGATCGTTCTCTAGTGGAGGAGATCCAACAGTCCCTGAGTTCAGGACGTCTCTCCACAGACAAACTGTCTCCTGCTCAATGGTCAGCTCTGGTCTTCATCTTACTGTCATCAGAGAAAGATCTGGACGTGTTTGACCTGAAGAAATACTCTGCTTCAGAGGAGGCTCTTCTGAGGCTGCTGCCAGTGGTCAAAGCCTCTAACAAAGCTCTGTAAGTATATAGATAGTTGGATTCATTCATCGTTATATAAAGACACTGCTGTCTTTTCAACAGGAGAGAAAATAAATTCCTTTCTTCTTTAATTCCTTATCATCATCTCTTCAGACTGAGTGGCTGCTAACCTCTCAGAGAGAAGCTGTGAAGCTCTGTCCTCAGTTCTCAGCTCCCAGTCCTTCTAGTCTGAGAGATCTGGACCTGAGTAACAACAACCTGAAGGATTCAGGACTGAAGACTCTGTCTGTTGGACTGAAGAGTCCACACTGTTCACTGGAGACTCTCCAGGTCAGGATTTCATCAACCTGTTTAACTGATGATCATTTAAAATCTGATCTACATCAGTGGATAAACAGTTAACCTGTGTAGGATTGTGTAAAGAACATTTTACTAAAGTTCAACAGGACTTTCTAGACTCAGAGAATTACTTTCCATCAGGAGTTTTCATCTTTTTCTCTGGTTTTTCTTTAGTTGTTGAATGATTTTAATTCCACTGATGATGTTGAAGATATTTTCATAGATTTGACTCAAACACATTGAAGCTGAACCAAAGTGAAACAACAAACAAACAGAGCAGCAAGTGTTGACAGAGGGTTCCTGTGTGTTGTGTGTTTTCAGTCTGTCAGGCTGTCTGATCACAGAGGAAGGCTGTGCTTCTCTGGTCTCAGCTCTGAGCTCCAACCCCTCCCATCTGAGAGAGCTGGACCTGAGCTACAATCATCCAGGAGACTCAGGAGTGAAGCTGCTGTCTGCTGGACTGGAGGATCCAGACTGGAGACTGGACACTCTCAGGTATGGAGAGGCCTGCTGCAGCCACAGACAATGTCTGATAGAGGAGGAAGAGCTGGAAACATTTTCTCTGTCACAGCTGATGACAGATCTCTACACAAGAGCTTTGACTTCAACAACAACAAGAGAATAATCCAACAGTCTGTGTATGAGAGCCATGTAATGTCCATGTTAGCATGCTGAAAGAGAATGTGCTGGTCTGACCCCCCTCCTCCTTTCAGGGTGGAGCCTGGTGGAGTCCGATGGTTGAGACCAGGTCTGAGGAAGTGTAAGTGGTGTTTTTAATGTGATTCCTGAAAACAAAGCAGCTTCAAACTGTCACATCACTGATGTCATGAGTCATCATCAAACTGTCAATCAATGATCAGATGATCGATCAATAACTGCAGCTGTATTGTGTCTTGTTCTCTCCATCAGATTTCTGTCAACTCACATTTGACACAAACACAGTGAACACAAAGATCAAACTGTCTGACGACAACAGGAAGATGATACGTGTGGATGAGGATCAGTCATATCCTGATCATCCAGACAGATTTGACCAGTTGTCTCAGCTGCTGTGTAGAACTGGTCTGACTGGTCGCTGTTACTGGGAGGTCGAGTGGAGAGGAGTTGATGTATCAGTGAGTTACAGAGGAATCAGAAGGAAAGGAGACAGTGAGGACTGTTGGTTTGGAGGAAACGATCAGTCCTGGACTCTGATCTGCACTGATGGTGGTTACTGTGTCTATCACAATAACATAAGAACACCTGTCTCCTCCTCCTCCTCCTCTGTCTCTAACAGAGTAGCAGTGTATGTGGACTGTCCTGCTGGCTCTCTGTCCTTCTACAGAGTCTCCTCTGACTCTCTGATCCACCTCCACACCTTCAACACCACATTCACTGAACCTCTGTATCCTGGGTTTGGGTTCTTGTCCTGGTCCAGCTCTGACTCCTCAGTGTCTCTGTGTTCAGTGTAGCAGAGTCTCCTCCTGTCAGAGAAACTTTCTTTCTGTTCATGTTTGTCTCTGTCACTCACACATTTTCAGAATAATGAGTTAAATCAGTTTAGAATTAATCTGTTGAAGCTATGATTATTACAGAATGACTCAGTCATAAAGATGACTGTCAGGCTGTCGATCATTTACCCAACATTAATCTGAATAAATCTGTGTCAAGTTTTAGACATTTGAGCTTTAATCGCAAAGGCAATAAAATCAGAACCTTTTTTCCTTTTAGTTTTTAAGTGAAACATTATAAATTATAAATAATGATGTGTAAACAACATGAAAACATGGATCCATCCTTCCTCGTAACGGTTCAGGCTGCTGGTGGTGTAACAGTGTGGGGGAGATTTTCTTGGCCTCTTAAAACCAACTGAGCATCATTTGATGAAGATGAGTTCACTGAACTCAAAGGTCCTCCACAGTCTCCAGAGGTCAGTCCAGTACCTTTAGGATGTGGTGGAACAGCAGACTGTATCATATCAATATGAACCAAACTCTCTGAGGAATGTCTCCAGCTTCTTGTTGAACCTATGACATGGAGAATTAAGGCATTTCTGAAGGCAATACAGGGTCCAACCTGATCCAGCCCCCAGTCCTATATAAATCCTTTTGGTACCCTCCACTTCCTGTTTGCCTGTCGGTCCTTCTACCTGGAGCTCACATGAACTAGAGCACACAGATCAAACATTCTGTAATTTCTACTTCAAACAGCAACACGTTCCGAATCGTTGAACTTTTCTACACCTGTGTTCAGGGAAAAGTGGAAAAGAAGATTCAAAAGATTCCAGCAGGCTAGAAACCTCCACCTTAGCTCAGAAGCTAATCAGGTGAACACACTAATGTACTGCACGGGAGATGAAGCAAATATGGCACGGCAGTCAGAAGTGGTAAAAAAGACAACAAACAGACCTCAGAGGGGAAATAAAACTGAAATTGGTGCAGTGTCAATGAAGAACAAGAACAAAAGCAAGCAGCCCAAACACACAGCAGCAAAATCAAAAGCACCATCTGATCGTCAAACGTGTGACAGATGTAGACAATCCCTGGACATGGAAAAGAGCAGTGCCAAGCATGAGATGTGAGTAAAGTCAAGTCAAGTAATATCATGTTCAGACTAGCAGGTTCAGACCCATGGTATGCAGATCCAACCATCAGAGACCATAGAGTCAGATTTAGAATAGATACTGGAGCTGATGTCCAGTGTCCATGAGAGAAAAACCCAGTTGGAAAAATCAGTCAGGCCATTGTTGGGTCCAGGTGGTGCATCACTTTCTGTTTTAGGGAAGTACAGAGGGACACTGTGCAGAGAGAAGCAGGAAGTCCAGGAGGATATGTTCATAATAAAAGATTCAGACAAAGCTTTGCTAAGCAGACCAGCCGAGGAGCCAACAGAGTGGTCATCCGGTGCCAGTGCACATCTGTGGTACGTCACTCACCTCAATGAAGCAGTGAGCAGGGAGTCATACATCCTGCCCTCCACTCAGCAGACAGTTGGATCCTTGCTGGAGCTCAGGTTTTCAGTGAGTTAGATGCAAACAGAATATTTTGGCAGATCCCATTGTCCCAGAGTCAGCACATTACACAACCTTTATTACTCTATGGACGCTGCCACTTCACAGACGTCAGCCTCTGAACACTCTCAGCAGAGGACATCAATGATCCTCAACAGGTTGCTGGGTGAGGTTTATCACATGGATCACATTCTCACATGGGGCCAAGATCAACACCAGCATGACACCAGCTGCACAAGCTCCAGGAAGCCAGCGTCACACTTAAGATGGAAAAGTGTGAGATGGTGGAATCACAAGATGGTCGACCACGTGGCAGCCATCTTATTAGTTCCTTTGTTTGAAAGCCATGTGCCATGAGACAGGGCAGCCATTTTGAAACTCTGGTGACAAAGCTCAGTACATGTTCAACTTACACTGGCAAAACTT
>NW_026117360.1:0-52465 GCF_001640805.2 Lates calcarifer | reverse complement strand
TTTTTTTTTTTTAATTCAGTCGCAGAAGCTGAACGCCCATCCGTACGCCTCATCGGATCGACCTCTTTGTGTCTGGCAAAGCATGAGGGTGAACGGCACTTTCTGTTATAGTCTGAGCAATCTACGGGCCTGAGTTCCTGCGTAGGGCACGGGGTCATTGCACACCGCGCAGTAACCTTTACATCAGTGGGTATAGGGGCAGTTAAAAGTCTTGTGACAATAATCACAGACGAATGACACGCCCAGAAAGCTTTGCGATTTTTTATCCCATAGTAGTGGTTTGTAGTAAAAATAGAAACAGAGGCCTAGAACGATCTGAGAATTTTGTCTCAAAATGAGAGAGGGGTTTACTGTGAGATGTTCTGTAAAACACAACAATTTTGCGTCCTAGAATATTCTCAAATTTGTCAACGTCGCTGAAAGTGATGGGAGTCTGATCATTTAAACCGGCCCGACGTTGCAAATCCCTCCCCAGACTGTCACACTCTCTATCTGTGAGGGCAGGATGGATAACGTGAGCTAGACTGACGGTGAAGCAAAGCTGATCATTTCTGTTGTTTACCATAAACAAGTGGCATCTTTTTTTGGTGAGGATTTCACAGTCTAAGGTTTTCTCCAACCTGCGTTTGGCACCCCTTGGGTTCTGCGCCACCTGAACAATTAATTCTATGTTCTCATCCGCTGCGATGTTACTGTTTGACTGTACTATCTGATCGAGCAATTCTTCAAAAGCCGGTAGAATATTTTCACCTTGATCGTCCACGGTGACTGCAACGTGGATTGCGTACATTTTCACCCACCACCCTCCAACTGTATTACATCGTTGCGCATAGCCTGCGATCTCGCCTCATCGGCCCAATTCCCTGAATAATCCCTATCATGTCTCGATTAAATGTTGCAATATTGGGCACATCTCCGGGGGTAGGAACGGCAAAGGTGCGTCTCATTCTTAGCGTGTTAAAGCGGTTGTGGCGTAGTTGTTGTAGTTTCTCTGACCCTACTAAATCGCTCATCCTGCTCTGGAACGGGTCGAGGAGGCTGTCCCCCTCCTAAGCCCCCACCCTGCTGTTGCGCGGGTGGACTCTGCGTCTGTGTGTGAAGAAGAGGGGGGAGAGAGAGGCTTGTCTTGATCGCTTTGCGGGGGAGTTTGATTCAGACTCTGGAGGACATTTTCTATGGTCTGCAAAAAGTCAGGGCTGTAACTGTTTTGTGTCCAAATTTCAACTAAGGAGGTCTCGATGGTTTCATTAAGTAAAGATTCGTTCTGTGGGGAAAGGGGCGGTAAAGAGATTCTTCGAGGCTCCGGAGAACGTTCTCTATGACATGCAAAGGGATGTCACTGTTTTCATCTTGCGCAGGTAGGGGGGGGGTGAATTGAGGTTTTGGAGAGCGTTTTCTATGTCATGTAAGGGGTCACGGATGGAACTGTCTTGTGCGACTTCTGCAAAAGAGGCTTCAGCGTTTTCATCTAAGTAAAAACTATTTTGTAAATCTAGCGGAATTGGTACCGGGATAACACTTAATTGGTCTACAGCTATTTCTATATCAGTGGCAACTTGATCTAAAGGCTCAAAATCTAATTCATAATCCATATCTAAAAAACTAAGAAAATAAAAAAATCTCACTCTTCCTACCAGTTTCACAGACTATTACACTTTTTCACACACGGCCAAAAAGGAAGAAATAAAAGTGTGTACTACATTACAGAGTAACTGCAGGCTTGTCAGGTAATGCTGATGAGCGCCGTTGCGGGGCCTTCTGACTCTCTGCTGTTGGTGACCAGCTGATGATTAAGGAGCACTCCATATGGTTCAGTTTAATCTTTCCCCACTTTCTGTAATCAGAGATGATGAGATGAGATGAGATGAGAAAAATATTAATTCATAATCCTAAATGTATAAAGTATAAAAACATCAAATTTATAAAAAAACAAACAACACACATATCGTTAAACAATCTCCTGACGATGGCTGTCCTGGTTCTCTGGATCCTGCGACGTCGCGAGGGTCTTGCAGGGACCCTCCGAGAGAAGAGCAGGGGAGGCTCCGGTAAGACCAGAGGTGGAAGGACCCGGGGTAGGAGAGGGGGGAATCATTGCGGAGGGTGAGGAGGGAGCTCTCACGGGAGAAACCCAGGGAGCTAACGCAGGGCGGGGCGCTGGAGTTTCTACCGGGGTCTCGCGGGACTGGATGTCAGAGGTCCTGTAAATGTCAATGTTAGTCACAATCATTCATAACAGATTTGCAAAACATTCATATTAGAATGGGGCCTGATGAGTATAGCTACAATCCAATGACAATACGCTACGTCATCATAGGATATGACGACATCACCCCGTGACCGGGGGTACGAGGAAGTTGTAATTTCATTTGAATGTTGCAGCGCAAAGAGTCAACATCGTCTCGAGTTTTTAAGAATTACTTTTTATGTGTAGAAGATAAACATGCGGGGCGAGCTTACCTGATACATTTGGTCTCGGTCCTCCCAGCTGATTTGCACGTCTTCTGGAGAGCCTGTTTACCCGGGGACGGCGTCGGTGAATCTTCTGCCTCGCCAGATGACCTGCTTCCCCGCGGACAAGCCACCCTGGGTTGGATGGTCCCCTCTAGGTGCGCCACAGGCCTGCTTCCACGCGGACGGGGCACCCGTCGTGGAGGAGCCTCCGTACGACACACCAGCGTCGGGTTTTACGTCTCTTGGATGCCTTCGATTTTGCCGTAAAACACCGCAGAATTTTGAATGGAGTCAGAGCGGCCTTCAACCCGCGACGGGACGTCGTACTCGCGGGGAGCTTCGGCAGAACGCATCTCCGATTCCTCAGCTTCTCTCAGATGTCGGCCAACACCCCACTGAAACTATTGTTGTGGTTTGGGGCGGCTGTGGCTTAGGAGGTAGAGCAGTTGTCCACCAATCAGAAGGTCGGTGGTTCGATTCCCGGCTCCTCCAGTCTGCATGCCAAAGTATCCTTGGGCAAGATACTGAACCCCAAATTGCCTCCGATGTGTGTGTTTCACATCGGTGTGTGAATGGGGTGAATGTGATCTGTAGTGTAAAGCGCTTTGAGTGGTCGAAAAGACTAGAAAAGCGCTATATAAGTACAGTCCATTTACAGTCTTGCAACCTCTCCGCACGGTCTGTTAAATCTGCAAGTTGTTTTTTCTTTTAAATTACATTTCTGTGTTTTCATAAAACAGTTTAAATAGTTAAAATAAAAAAAATCAAACAGTATCTATATCTGACTGCGTGAGGTTGATTCAGAGTAACTCTGCAGAACTAACTTTAAAGATAAAGAAAATCACGATTGAAAAAATGATCAAATAAATAATAAAAACAAAACTTTTTTGTAAGTTTACTAAATGCTTACCAGGATACCTCAGTGCATGGTGAACCTCTCCAGTAACTTCTAAAACACACGGCGAATATAATAATTTTACTTTTTAAAGAGAAGAAACAGCGAATATTTTAGGAAAGTTTGGTTTTACCGGTGGTCATCTTTGCTAGTCTTGCGTGGTCTCTGCAAATGAAACTGCGAGATACTCATATATATTTCCTGCTTGCGTTAGAAACAATTGTCTAAAGTTTTTTGGAAAAGAAAAAAAAAAAGACTGATAGGTCACAATTGATCTTTACATCCATTATGATCGGTTTGCTTGTAAAGGTTCTCACGGCTCCTAGAGCGTTAAAAACAATTGTCTAAAGAGTTTTTGGTAAAGACTGGTAGGACAATGTCATAACAGGATGCCTATCAACAGTGTGAGTCATCTCGCCAACTCCCCCCTTTGGGGTTTTTTGGGGGGGGGTTAAGTCATTTTAATTTATGCAAAGACAACAATAGGAGATGGCAATTTTTCATCTCGTTTGACAGTTTGTAACCCTTATCATTTATCACAGGAGAGGGTGAGTTAGTTTAAGTGTCCACAGACAAGGCACACTCGAGGATCACAACAGAATCAGCATAGAAATACTAGCAACTGAAAGCACATAAGTTACCACATGGTTGTGTAGAAAACTCTGTGGTGATGAGAGGAGAGTGAGCCAGGTCTTTATATTGTGGTTGATGAGTAGATGAGCTGCAGGTGAGCCAATCATCCACCAGCCACACCCCACCTCTGCAGCAGACACACACACTGACAGGGGAGAAGACACGGGGAGAGACAGAAATACACAAGAACTAGAGGACCACAGCTGAGGCTGTGACAGACATACCTTCTTACAATATGTCTGCATCATCGTCTGTCTAAAAGCTTAGGAAGAATGGTGGCATATTAAACTCTATTTTAACAACTTTCATAAAATCTTAAGACAAGAAGTTTCTTTTATGTTTCCTCCTAAATGATTCACCAGGTTGTCTATCTACCCACTTAATAACTGTTTTTGAAGGTGGTGTTATAAAGAACAAGGCTTATCAAAAGATGAAATACCCTTTTGAAAAGCAATGTGTAACACATACAACACAACTTCCACTAATGCAACTACGCATAGTGAAAACCATTCTAACAGTAATTTGAGGGTACATATTCAATTCCAAGTTACAGACTCATGTTCAGCTCTAGTTATCATTTTTGAAAATACTACAGGCCTCCTACTTTTCAAAAGATGACATGGATGGTGGTGGAGCCATGTGGTTTGCATACAACACAATGTAGTGACTTTCTTCTCATCTAGAAATTAATCCTCTGCAGAGACCTGTTTACATTTTCAAGTAACAAGTTTTAATGAATCAAGTTAAGATTCAGACATTTTAAATTATTTGAAAACATTAACCTCAGTGGCATGTTGTTATCCCTCATGGTCACCTTTATCTCTATCGTGTGTCAAATTATCTGCTGGCATGTCATCCTCATCAAAGGACATGACACACACATTATACATGGAAAACTGAGTGCTAACACACATTAAAGAGCAGCAGATATTCTTTTTACTCTCATTTTGGCGTCCAAACAGTAAAATAATGCTTTACAGTCAACATGGTGGATCCTACTAATTTAATACGGACAGTGACGCCCAAATTGTGGTGTCTCTCACCACCTCTATCAATAAGACCTCACTGAACAGATACTTTATGTCAGTGATAACACCAGTGATGATACATATCAAGATCTGACTGACAAAAATCCCACAAAATGATGTCTGAAGACAAGTTTATGTCTGGCATCTGAGGTGGTCTACACATGCAGAAATCCGGGCACAACATGGGACGATTACAGACACAGAATCAGATATGTGTTGTTAATGTAGCAAATGTTATAATAGTAGATTTGTATTTATGCCTCTTGTTATTGCTTGTTTATTTAACCACATTTACTCTCCTTTAACACAGGCCTACTCCCTTGTAACAATTAACAATATGTAATGCAATTACTACAGTGGGAAGTGAAATTAATGTCCACTGTTAATATGTGCACAGGTTTGTGATGAATTCCATTTTAAGAGTTGATTATAATTCAGACTCAAGAAGAGATCTCATGTTTAAGAATAATAAGATCGTTTTAACAGTATGTCATTTCAGATGACAGCTCCCAGAGTTGCGGTGCACAGCCTTCCCTTGTCCTACCTAGTCCATCTTAGTGACTGCCAAGTGACATTACAGCTGGCAGAGCACATCCATGAGCTCTGAGCCTGAGCCCGACCTACCTCTCCCTATGAGAACGACGTACGACGTATAACTGTCATTTGTTTAGATAGCAACCGTTGCTAGCCGAAAAAGCTAACGTTAGCTTACTGTGTTTTATGGTAGCTGTTAATCAAATCTGAGGTATTTTAATGTGCTATAAAGCTATCCGCATTACACTATATTACACTTACTCTTTAACAGAAATCCACGATGAGACGAAAGGTGGATAGGTTTTACCTGGGGTCTCTAAACTGCTTGAAGCAGTTTATGTTGGTGGTAAACTCTGTGTTACCCTATATAAGCACCACCCCTCACGCTGTTCTGTCGAGAAAATGCCGGCACATTTGGAGGATCCAGTCGATATTGGAGCCAGAATAGTGAGGGGCTCACTCCGCAGGGCGAGGGTATTTAGAGACCGTCAAAATCCACTGGCATATCCCGATGATGTTCTTTATGAAAGATATCGCTTGACGGCTGACAGAATTCAGTATCTTTGCCACTTTCTGGGGCCCAACGTCTCTAATTCCACTCACCGGAGTAATGCTCTCACAGTTGAGCAGACAGTGTGTCTTGGTTTGTGTTATTTTGCTACAGGATACTTCATGTATTCCATTGGTGATACTGAACATCTGAGCAAGAATACCGTACCGGTTCCTTGAACCCAGACATAATTAACGCACTCTCTTCTTCCGTGAAATACGGCGCTCTCGCCATTATGACACAACTCTCAGCTTACATTGCCGAACACCCCCTTTTATA
This sequence comes from Lates calcarifer, assembly GCF_001640805.2. Classification (NCBI taxonomy): domain Eukaryota; kingdom Metazoa; phylum Chordata; class Actinopteri; family Centropomidae; genus Lates; species Lates calcarifer. The sequence continues at coordinate 46,092 of NW_026117360.1, read as the reverse complement.
CACGTACTAATGCAGGCGCGCTAATTCCGATTAAGTTAACACCAATTTAACTTACCGACATCTGAACCACCGTCGTAGTACCGTTTAACACAGATCGAGGCAGCCAGGGCTTGTCAACCTCGACTTTCCTTGATAACCTCAAGTTAAATCAGAGTAGGTTAAACTCCCTTCGTAATATAGGCCTCAGCATACCAGCACCAAAACACAACATATGCTGGTAATGCTAGTAACCCGAGGCCTGTACTACGAAGCGAGGTTACTGCCTTATCAGGGTAACTTCAGGAGTAACTTGGTGACGTAAGGTGTAACTTCCCGGTTAACCTGTACTATGGAAGGTGGATAGGTTTTACCCGGGGTCTGCTGCCATGGTAATTTATGCTGCATCTCTAAACTGCTCTGAGCAGTTTATGTTGGTGATTAACTCGGTGTTACCGGTGTTATTTCTACCTAAGCTCCACCTCACAGGTGGAACAACCAATCGATATTGGCACAAGGACTGAGAAAGGATGACTTCGTAGAATGGGGGTTGTTTTAAGACTGTCAGTCCCTCCCCACCCCCGACCCCAACCCCCATCAAAAAAAAACAAAAAACAAACAAACAAAAAAAAAACCCATGTAGTGGATGGTAGAGGTATGTGGACCAATAAATGGTGTTTTTAATGCTCCGCATTTTCCATTTTCAATTTCAGTTATTTTAATTTGTAATTTTTTTTCTCAGTCAAGCAGCAGAATTGAGCGTCATTAGTGTGACGTGTTGTGTAATCCAAGTATCTGAGAAATGATCACATATGTCACGTGTCCTTACATCTCATATTTCAGATGAAGAACCCAGAGAACATGTGACAAGTCTCCCTGACTTTGTTGGCAGCTGCAGTTTTACACTGTGTTGCTAGAGTCTCTTTAAATTCCTCGTAAACCAGCAGAATTACTGTGCGCTCTTCATATGAGAGATACGGTGTACACCTGTTATATGCACGCGCACTAACTCCGATTAAGTTAACACAGACTCAAGTTATCAACATCTTAACCACTGTCATAGTACCGTTTAACACAGATTGAGGCAGTCAGGGTTTGTCAACCCCAACTTTCCTTAATAAACATTTGAATTCAGATCCTTTCTGCCAGCCCCAGGCATTTTTATAATTGTTTAATCCCATGTGGATTCTCTTGACTTCATTGCGTTTTCTATCACAGACCTTCTAAATTTTCATTAATCTTTGGTGAAACTATTTGAAATAGAAAAAAATTGCTCTGCTGTTAGTAAATCCTCAAAATCCCCAATAGAGTCTTTTTGCAGGCTCAGAGGAAGCGACGGGACATTAATCGTTTCTCAGTTTGTTTGGAAGCAAGACAGAGCTAAGCTTCATTAACCAACGCTATCTTACTCAGCTATGGCATCAGTCCAATTGAATAACCAAGACAGTGTGCTGTGGACTGTTTTCCATGGCTAAGCATATTTACATATTTCCACTGTAGACAAAATTAGGTCAAGTGTTTATTGCTATGAGACATGTGATTTAACGATGGAATGTCTCTCACTGTAATTTAGGGATTGTGGTGAGACAGATTGCCTCTGGCTCTCAATTCTGAAGAGGGTGATAGGCAGCATGAAGCCATGCAATTTATGGCACCAAAATAATCCTGAAGTACCATGCCCTGAACAAATATTTTATGTTTTTTATGATCAATTTAAATGAAAAGCTTCAATCCATAATCCCCACTTTAACTATCAGTGAGACCAATCAACACTACTAACAGTGTGAAGGAATTTTCCTTCCTTAGGTGTATTTCCTGTCATTAAGTCTATTCTTTATGGTCTATATTCTCTTATTCAGTAAATGTCTGTACACAGGTCTGGGATAGCAACCAAAGTTGTTGTATGGACCCTATACCTGTGGTGGCAGAGACAGGATAGCTAAAGCCAGTAAAAGAGGCCACAGCCACAACACCCATGTCTTTGTGTCTGGCCATTTAAGCCTCTCTTAGTAAGACAGAGGTAATAGGGATGTACAGCGTGAGCTATATTAACGTGATCAACTGTTTAGAATTAGTTACTCAACGGAATCTTCACACTTGTATGGAAATGATGTGGTTCTATGAGGAATAACCTTTTTGGGGTATGTGGTAAATATAATTACTTATTCAGAATTGAGCGGCATTACACAGTGTTAACTTGTATTGCTCATCTCCGTTCTCTTCGGCAAAGCTTCAATAAATACCTCTGCATAAGACATCTGAACTTTGGTGATTATCTTCAGCTTGCAAGATTTTCAACACAAACAGTAGTTGTTAGAATGAAGTATGCTATGGCTGAAGATTTGATGACAGGGGTACCATAAGACTAGATTTCATGTACTCCCCAGCTCTGACTTTGACAAATAGCCTATGCTTACCTTGTCCTTATAGGACCAAATTTACCATAATCAAGATAAATGTTGCTTGCTGGTCCAATTACATTTGTATGACTTGGGGCATTTTAAGGCTCTAATGTTTTAGCTTTACAGAAATCAATAAGTCATTTATTCTGGCCTTCTGTCCCATGATCCTGAGAAATTGTTAGTGGCCATCACTGGTAAAATGGAATGTGTTGGCATTTAGTTCAGTTTCCCAATAATAATAAAGTGTTTGATTGACCAACAGGCTTTCCTCCATACAACAAAATACTATGGGAAGCAATGCAAACTAATATTATACAACCTAATTTGATTGTAGGGTAGCATTCACAGACAGTGATCATTCAGCCCATAAATGAAGATGAAGGAACATTGATATCTGACAATTCTGCAAAAACTGTGACCTTCATGGCCTTTAAAATGTATTCTTTTTATACTTTCCGTACATAGCAACATTTCAGTTTAGACCAAAGTAGTGGCCCAAATGAGCATCATTACTGTGCCCTTAAAATAAGACATGGCAACAAGGAATAAAAGTAAAACTTAAAGTGCAAGTAAACTGACAACATAGGATTTGAGAGTATTGACATGTCTGACAAATTCAGACATGTAACTCCTCCAGTCATTTGGGGCATGTCAGAATACAGCCATTTTTTGAGCAAGAGCTGAGTTTCTAAAATTAATGCTGCTAACAAAGTGCATGTTCAATTTTTGCAAGTGTGATACTGAACTCTTAAAAAGTGGTCTCACGCTGCTTGCTAATGAACTTGCCAAACTTCAAAGCTGCATTCTTCAGAGTTTGTTTGCAGTTCAGATTTATAAGAAACTCACATGTCTTACATTCTCCATAAGTGACCCTAATAAATCAGTGCATTAAGGTAATTGGTCCCATAATCTCCAAACAAAATGCTGTTGAATGATATGTTGTCTTTGGAGATGAGAGAGTGTAGCCTGGAGAACAATGGCCTATTTCCAAAGTAGAAAGTGATTCACAGGGGTGAACTGTGAGCTGGTGACACTGACACTCCCTGTATGACACAGTGGAGCATGACATTATATACTGTACCTCTCATTTGTCTTTTTCTGTCCCTCTCTCTGACTCGATTCCCTTTTCCCACCTCAAATTGATGTATCTATGTCTTCTCCCAGCAGCCAGTGAGAAAGAATACTTAATTTCTGTCTTTTCTTTTGTGCTGCTGAAAGTGAGCCTTCAGGATAATGATACTAATTTAAGTGATGCCTGCTGTATGTTTTGGTCAAGGAGATATTTCAGCAACTACTTGCCAGGTTGACATTAAAATATGCTGTGGATATTTATGATCTTCAAAGGATGACTGCTCAGAGAAATCTAATGTCTTTCACAACCCCATAATCTCCTCTAGACCTTGTATTAACGTGATCTGTATCTGGATCAATGACCTGTATCAGGAAGAATGCACACTAATACAGGTATCGATGGATGAAGATCTGCTTCCACTCATTGCCATTGCTTTAGTAATGGCATTTATTCTAGCTACATGACATACCTGTCTATGATGCAAAGTTCTTTTATACTGCGATGGTTTCTATAGTCATGGCATCAGCATCATATTGGCAGAAGTTTATGTATACTGCTTAACTTTTGAATTTTCTTCCCCAATTTCTGTTCTTGTGCTGCTGGAAAACCTAAATTTGCTCCAGGGGTTGGGGGTCAATAAAATACTTACATACAATGAAAAAATGATGAAATGTTCTGTTGCCCTTTATTCACAGCAAATCACAACAACAGTACTACTATGCTATCCTACCCTTGCTACAGTTGTATGGTGCAGTGCAAAGGGTACTTAAAAAATGTCTGTATGTCTTGTATCTCCCAAGGTCTCTCTCCTGGCATTTAGGATTAGTCAGTCAGGTTATTTGTCGTTTAACCTTTAAAAATGTCTAAATCAATCTGCACAAGGATGGAAACTCAAGATCTTCACCCTACCCATCAAACTGACCATTTCAGCAAAATCAAAATATTGGAGACTCCACAGTCCCAAAGTCCATATTCAAAACAAAATTTGGGATTCAACTCAAAATTCTACTATGGGTTTTTCTGTCAAAGTTCATGTAAATCTGGGTGTCTCAAAAAAAAGTGAAAAAAAGTACTCAAAGTTCAGTTTCATTCATCAACCAAGACAAAAACATCGACAACAGCAAACAAAAGACTTTCTATGAAAAAATAATAGTTTGGTTCACGCATAGTCAGTCTAATCCAGTTCAGTCCAGGTCTTCTGGAATGTGACTGGTTTCCATGAGCATGCAATCAGAGTGGATATGGAGCAGTAGGAAGCAATCTGGGTGTGATGATCAGAGGACGCTATTTGTGGATAAACAGTTAGTTTGGGGGTTACCGCAAATGAGCATTTTTGATCTGTGTAGCTCTGTGCACTCTGTTTCTGGGCTTGTTCCTGAGGTGAAAACTAGCAACGTAGGTTGTCACAAACTGTATCTAACTTTAAGTCAGAAGGTAATAAAGCCTGATAGAGAAGGTAATAGTTGCCCCTAGATGCCATCAAGCAGTGACATCATAACTTGACTATAGTATTTACATACAGCTATCTAAAACTGTAATTTAAGATTGAGATTACTTTCGTTGTGATATGGTGCTATATAAACAAATCATGGGCAAAAAAAAAAAAAAAAAAAAGTCTGTAAACTATGCATCGTTGCATTGTGGAGTTAGACCTTTTTACAGTTTTCCATCAGTTTCATTCTCAGGATTTTATGGGTGGGTCTGAAATGGTGTCTCATGACACACTGGAACCACCATGCAACATAACCCCGCCCCTGGGACAGTAACTGTTATAAATAGCAGTGCTGGGTTAGTATCAGCAACTCCTCCTGCTCGGCTGTAAGCTCTTGTTAGCCAGCTATGTTGTGGTCCTGCAAATGCATCTTCCTTGGATGCCAAAGTTTACAGAACAGCCCGGCCATCGCCTTCTTTAAACTGTCAAAGGCATCAAGAGGAGGTGGATTAAGTGACTGTTTCACTCCAGTTAGTTTTACAAGGTTTCATCAGGAATCCACCAGTAATCCAGTGTCTACATTGTAAACTACATTGTAAACTGTTTTGTGCCCAACACCTACATTATGAACTGCTTCCTTTTACCCATTGTATTAAAGAAAGTGTATGCTGATATTGTTTGGTGAATAAGGACACCTCCTCACATATATAGAAAGATCCCATGATGTGAGTTGTACTTTATTACTACACATTAAGAGACAGGTTATATAACATATAACCTTGTATTTTCACTTAAATTTCAGTATACAGAATTATTTATATATGACCATATTCATATATCCAGTACGGAAAGTATAAAAAGAATACATTTTAAGGGCCAAGTCACATGTAAAACTGGAAACATGTGATCTGACATGATTTCCTAATGCTAAACTGTGTATGCAAAAGTTTAACACAACATGTCTTTGACCATATGTGACCACAAATAAAATGTGAGTATAAGGGGAATGCATGAGCTGTAGGGAAAAATTTGAAAATACATAAAATACATTTTGTATAGTGGGCAAAATCAGATTGGGGGCAGGCTATGTTTTTTGTTTTGTTTTTTCACTGAATAGTCTGATTTTTTTTGCGCAAGAGCAGGGGAGTGTCTTTTAATGTTTTCAAGATTCAAGCTCATAAAATAATTTTTTAGTCATATAGCAGTGATATATCTGATCATATCAGATTCTAATATTATGTGATCTAAAAATTTTATTTGGTGGCCATAGGTAGGAGAGCAGAGCTTTAGCCCCATAGCAGTCTTGGAATTGCTGTCCCACAGTTCTTCACACTGTGGTAGTGGTAATAACTGTTCATTCAGTGGGATTAGTCAGTGAATTATTTAGTAAATGAATGTACCATTTTGCTTCCACTTCCAATGTGCACACTGATATTTATGTGGACAATAATTTTTAATTAACATATCACAATTTAAAATGGGAGTACACCAGTGTATTTTCTTTTACCTTGTACCTTTGTGCTGGTAATTACTAATGATGAAAAAAAATTGTACGAGTTCAATGTGCTTACATTATTTTGAGATTTTAGGGGGAGGATGTTGGGGAGTTTTTCTAAGTCAGGGGGAAGGTCAAAAGACTAAAGGCAGTGGGTTAAGACAAAAGGATGATTATAATCATCTTTTTTCTTTGCCCAATTTTTTTCTCATGTAAATTAACTTTATTCATGATGGGGAGGGAGTTGATGAAGGGCGACAGAGGCAGGAGACAGGCAGGTGTGGGTTCTGGCAGGTAAGTGAGCTGAAGCGGTGGACACAGGAGGCTTCCTGGAGCATAGGGATACATGAGATTAGCAAAAAATCACAAATAAAAACTCTAGAGATATATCCCTCAGAACATGGAGGCACATGGAAAAACCTGGAGCCATGATAATGCATGCTTAATATGACTTCTTAAAAAATACATTTTAGGTTATAGTTTTGTTTCAGATGAGCAATCATTCCACTATATTGAACACATTAGCAGTCCCTGAAATTAATAATGTTTTCTTTTGACTGCTCACATGACTGGCATCTGAGGCCTTAACACACACTCAGTTCCTTAATGAACTGCCTTCCCCTAACATGTTTTAAACATAATAGAAACCAATTATGCCCCAGCATTAATATTCATCAGTGATGCATATTACCTTATTAAGCATTTGGAATAGACAAACTGTTCAGGATCGCTGGAGTTGAAATATAAAGACAAAAGGTGGTAGGTAGGGGGTATAGGAGGTCTTTCAGAGACCAAAGGAAAGTGTGGGAGTCTCTTGCAGCTGCCAATAGTGTGTGCCCCAACTAAGTGGATAAATTATTAAAATACTTTTCTTGTGATTCAACATTAAGATCCGTCATTGCCAGCGATAAATCACAAGGTGTATGCAAAATGAGATTTTTCATTAATATCCCATAGGAATGACAGTGTGAGTGTCGGAAGAGCCATATGACACTAAGATGACAAAATTCGACAAGATGAAAGCAACACATTTCTATTTGTAGAAACTTTTACTGCCTTGATCATTAATAACATTTTGATATTCTGATGGTTTGTTGACATTTCCACAGTCTAGGTATAACATTGCAGTAGACTAGAATTATTTGGAGCTACATCTATCATTGGAGCAACTCATATTCTCACCTCATATAGAGCTGGATTCCTTCCCAGTGAATGTAATTATATGGTTAATAATCCAGACCTGGCACACCATAGCACATCTTAACATTACACTTGTTTATACCTCATTCTCCGTATTTTGATCATTGTTGGATGCTGATCTAATTATTAGGGTCCCAGCACTATTTTCACAAAGCATACTCTTAAGGGTGGCTGTGGCTCAGGAGGTGGAGCAGGTTGCAGGTAATCAGAAGGTCAGTGGTTTGACCCCCCCCCCCCCCCCCCCCCAAAAAAAAAGTCTAGTCTGACAAAGGCATATTTATTTTGGTCAGAAGCTATTTGCAAGTTTTTGCTGTTGATACATAGCCAACATTACCATTAACTCCTGTTTACTTACCAGTCTAGAAAAAACTTTGAGAGTTCAGCAACAAACTTTATTTTTATTCCGAAAGCAGTCTCCAGCAGTTCTATCATTCTGTCGAAGTTAGCATGCTAACCGGCTAGCCCGGCAACTCCCTGTAAAGTCTAGACTGCCCTGAGAAACTCTTGCACTGTAAATGTAACTGGGGCTGAAGCTCTTTGGCAAGTGACCATCACCACCACCCACTCTCAACAAGAAACCATATTTGGCAGCATAGTAAATTTACAAATGGTCCCTTTAAGGCCCAGTAACATCAGCAAGAAAACAGGGAAATCTGTAAAAGAAATCAGTTGATTTCCATTGCTTTGAATAGCAAATTGTTTGAGGGGCTAACTAAATCCACACATATTTTTTGTGTTAGACTCAACGTTTGTGAATTTTGATATGCCTTTACTGGCAACATGTCTTGACAGTGCAGGGAGCCAGAAGGTCCAAAACAGCTGAAACTTGGCACTGTGCACAGTGAAATCTTCTTTCAAATATTTAATCTACTTATATTTAGTCACAGTTAATGTTTAATTATCTTGGTCAATAGAACATAAATGTGACCACGTATCTTTGAAGAAACTTGACAACATGCTAAGTGAAAAACAAAATGCATGTTCAAGATGGGAACTGTTGTGACTGGTCTAGTCTCTTAACTAATCCACAGCTTTGTGAGATACTGCAGTACATTGGAATATTAGGCCTCTATACTGAAATGGAGTCTTGGGGAGTCCACACTGAAAACACCTGTTTACCAAGTATACAAAAAAAGTGTCAGGTTATCCTCATATCCCCATGAAACAGAAGCTTAGTGACATTCTGAGTAATGACTTGGTCAGTAGTTGGTGAACTACTGTAGCTACTGTGCTATACACTAATATGCTTTAGTGTCACAGGGCTTCTTTTAATGCCATCATGAGGAAAAATGTTCATTGTGCATACAATATGACTACTACCATGAAATTTGATGATGGTTGTAGAAGGTAAAAACCCATATAATTCTTACTGCTTAGTGGTATTTTCCTCATTAGCACTCTCAGGACAAACTAGCAGCCCTCATACTGGTAAGTTTTTAAAAATAGCAAAATCCTCCAATGTTTGTTCAGTATGCTTCTGTCCTCAGGGCATAAATTTGTCTGTGGACAGTAGAGATGTGTCGCTTTGAATGTCAAACTGTTGCTAAATTGTCTTTATCAATATTTCCATCAATCTCAAATGGTCATGCCATTTTAGGACACATAGTATTACATGTAGTGTTACATCTATCCAGAGATGAAAGGTTAGTGTGTTCTTTGTAAAAAGTTGGTTATTAAGATAAGGAGTGAACAACCCTCTACAACCCTGCCACCCCTTGAGAAACTGTATTATGCACTGTTGACATCCAGCAACAACTCTGATCTCAAACATTGCAGAACTGAAAACATCTTCACCAGATTAACATCAGATGATATAATATTAAAATTTTATGATGTGTCTTGTGTTGTTCGTTTCTTTGGCATTTTTGCTCAGACATGTCATTTCATTAAACAACTTCATCCCTGTGGGTGAAAATGTCTCCAAAAGTGAATTACAGAAGACATCAGGTCATTTTTACAGAAGAACTAACACCAATGACAATCTGAATGTTTTATGTTTGAAATTAGTGGGCATAACATTTAGTATTTAGTTACATCCCTCCCTGTTTCTATGAGTGGGTCATGAGCAGAGTTATTACTGCATATGGGTCATTAAGATATGGATATTGTTTATAAGGTAAATGAGCCACAAGTTGTCCAGATAGTTTGAATGTCTGATTTAAATGAACTGAATGTTAGGCATTATTTTTTTTATGTAAATTCTGTCAGCAGCAGCCCATTGTAGTCAAAGAAATTGACACAAGCAAGAAAGACCTGAAAGAAAAATAATTCAAGAAGTTGTTTTTGAAATTATTTAAAGATAGGTTTGAGTATTTTGTAACAAAACTTCTGTTGAGGGTGTTAGGTTCTTTAGTCTAGGACCCCAAAGCAGAGACGCACACACACTGGTGAGTGGGAACTGAAGGTTCTTTTGATTACATTACAGAACAAAACCAGAACAAAAGGCTGACAGGTGGGGCAGGGAGCTGGCTGGCAGGAAAAAGGAGCACAGGAGAATCTTGACGCAAGTAACGCTGGGGAAACTGCATGCAGAGTGAGAGCATGGAATATTCTGGCAGCGAGCAGGAGTGAAGGCCGGGCTTATGAGGTGGAGGGAAATAGACTGAGTGAATTCAGGTGTGCCTCTGCAGCCAACAGGAGGAGCCAGCCACACCCCCTGCCACACACAAGCTCTGCAAAAGAACAGAAAAGGGAGGGGGAACAGAGAGAGCACAAAGAAAAGCACAACACAAAGACAAACCATAACAGAGGGTTGGTAATAGACAGATGCAATAAAGTAAGTGAGGCACCTTGACTTTTTAATTTAATGTATGTGTTTTTATATACACTGATCAGCCATGATGTGAAAACCACTTGACAGGTGAAGTGTTGATCAGGTTGTTATGATGAACCTGCTGGGTCCTGGCATTCATCTGGATGTTAGTTTGTACAGTCAACACCTGAAAGAGACATCCTTCTCTTTCATATGTGTAGTTTGACAACAGTACCCCAGAGAACCTGAAACCCACCTTTTCATACAAGCACATTGTAATGTATCAGCAGATTTATTGTAAATCAACAAAATATAAAGTCTTAAGCACTTACAAACCATTAGAGGCTCTAATTAATTCCCACACTACTATTTTTGCAGGTGCTGTACAGCTGTATGTTCCAAACATCTGGATGTTTTTGTTGTGCTTAGCAGAGAGAGACAGAAAAGATAAGATTATTTGAAATATGGGCGCCTGAAGGTCTTTAGAAGGTCTGTTAAATTATCTACTCAATTTAATAATAATAATCATTTTTGATTCAGCACAGAGAACATTGTGGCACTGCAGATTATGTTAGGATATTTAGTTCAGGCAGAGTGGAAAATCAGACAAAGTACATCATGCATAATTTAATTTGATAATTACTACTATTTAATTACTTGACACACAGACACACTCACATACAAAGACTTAAAATAATCAGACAGTATTTAGAAAGAATTTTGTTTGTAAAATCAATTCAGTGAAAACAGACACAAAACCATTCAGTGTAGGACAACACAAGAACAGATAAAAATAAGAGATAAAAGACAGTTCAAAGTAAAACATCCAAGTACACTCAGGAAAGGCTCTCTGATAGAAGTGAGTTATATGAAGGGACTTTACTTAGTTTTCAGACAGGTTTCTGGAACACATAAAGAACATCTGCCTGAGGATCTCAAGGCAAAAGTGATGCATAGGATGCTATTGATTGACTTAATTAAATTACAATACAACACACGCATACAGCACTAAATTCATCAGGATATCACAAGAAAGTAAGATGGCTTATTTCCATTGTGGTCTTGAGGTCAAGGCTGAGGCAGGAAAAGGGACTGTATGTATATATGTATTTGCTACTTTTATCCCCTTTTACATTGATACATCTGATAAAAACATCATCATAAAATCTGATTGCATAATTTCAAACACCCCCAACCCCTCCTCCAATTCAACATCCCTTTCAGCTGGGGCACAGGGGGGTTGGTTTTATCAGCTGATTGACAGTATGGACAAAAAAATCTAGGGTTGTGTTAATGGGCAGAAACAAGTTCTGAGGAAAAGTGTGTTCTCACATCAATATGATATTGTTTATATTGTAAGAATGACTTCATGACTATTGTAAGAATGACTTCATGACTAACTGTATAAGCTGTTGTTTATCCAAGGGTGCATTTGTGGAGTCATAAACATGCAGAAACCGTGTCATAATTTGTGTGTAGATAAAAATTCAGGGAATTCTGCTTAAAAGGTTCCAGGGGTTTGGGGGGTGTGATGACTGCTAGCAAATATGGTTGGATGTGAAATTTTAAAAGTGAGAATTTTAAAGGAGGAAATCTCAAGGTATTTGATAACATGAAGATTTTCCTGTCAATACTCACTAGGCCATCATGATAGCTGACCGTGGATTGGTCGAAACACTCATAGTGCTCTCTATCCTAAAATGAATCCATTGCTGGGGCGCCCCCGTAGCCTAATGGTTGGGGAGCGTACCACATGGGCTTAAGTGCCCTAAGCAGCTGGTTCCTGGATTGACTCTCGGTTTGGCCGGACCTTTACTATGTGTCATTCCCCTGCTCTCTCTCCCTGTTTCCTGTCTCATCTCCACTGTCCTATCTGAAATAAAGGTGAAACCCCCCCCACCAAAAAAAAAAAAAAATTAATCTGTTGCTATGTTAATTTTGTAGGAAGAGGGAGACTTCCTCCACCTGAGCCTGTGGCCTCCACCTTTGGGTTAAAGTAACTATATGATGTTGGAGCAGACAAGGGAACCCTGGAACTTGAAATCAACTACAAAATACTTGAATACAAAAAATAGACAGTGTCTGAGAAACACTTATTTAAAAAGGTCAAGCTGGAGGAGGAGAAACTTGAATATGATAAGGAGGTAATTCAAAACATTTACTTCCATGCATGGGAAACAAACTAAAATGTTTTCTTTGTTAACAGGAATGTAGATAATTTATATTTATTTAAGACTACATGAAAAGAAAATGCCCTGTCCTTTGAGAAGAAAATGGCCAGTGTTTTTAGGCAAAAACTTGCTGTGTGATGGCCTGTCTCACAGCCCTGCCAGTGGAGTGGTCTAAAATGATGGGGTTCACCACATCAGGGGGTTTCTGGGTCACAGGAGGGGCCCTCTCCTTCCTCATATTGGTAGTGTTGTGGAACACTATGCATACAATAATAATCTTGCAAGCCTGGTCTGGGCCTACTCTCAGCCCACGCAAACAGGTGAACTGGGCTTTTAGGACACCAAATGTCATTCTATCCTGACCCTGACTTTGGTAAGAGCCTCACTGAATCTGTTCTGCGTCAGGGTCAGAATAGAAATTAAAACGTGTTGGTGGGCGTACCCCCTGTCTCCAAACAGCACTTTACTGAGCAGCCCTGAAGATAAAATGGAACACTGCCATGATCAGTATTAGAACATGTACTTTAAAGAACATAAAAATAATATGCAATACGCAGTTGCCATACCCTGCTCAAATCTGTGGCACATTGCAGACTCCTTTAAGATCAAGGAGTCATGCACTGAACCAGGCCACTTTGCCTCGATGCTGGTGACCATTTGCATTTGGAGTGAACAAAACTTCCATAAGATAAAAGCATTAAAGTCAATGTAGCATTGATGTACATTTGATAACATCATATAAATTGTGTACACATAGTTTCGAACAAAGTAAAGCAAAAATTCAGACTTATGGCAACATTGCTATTGATGTGGTTAATGTCTACTTGCTATGACATAAAAGCCCTTGTTTATTGACTGCGTGGGCAAGTGGCCAGGGAACACAACAAAGGCATTCAGTAGCTCTGGTAGAGCATGTGCCACCTTAAGAACTGACTGACAGTATCCACAGTGTACATAACAGTGCGGGTAGCAAAATACCATAAGGCAATGCATATAGCCTGCAGGACTGTAAGCGCATTAGTCCTATATGTCACACTAGCAACATAAGGCTCAAGAAGCTGTCAGAGATGCATAATTACTTCTGATGAGAATCTATATCTTTCTATCTTTTGTTGGGCTTTGAATACTCTTGCCCTCCTAAGAAACCATCTCATGATCCACGCACCGAGATCCATGGGATCCTCTACCATTGATGATGCCATTTTTCTAGGGATTTGATTGGTCAGTAGGTGGTGCTTTTATACATGTTTATCTATTTTCTCAACCATAACCTGCTCTGGAGCAGGATAGCCACTCAGCGTTCACCCTGGTAAGAAGGGCACCAGCAAAAACCCAGGGTTAAACCTGAAGTTACCTCGCTAACCACAAATCCTTCTTTGTAGTACAGGCCTCAGGAAGTGCAGCAGGAATAAAGGAGAGAGAGCCATCTGACAGGTATCCCACTGGACAGCATGTACAGTATGCCTTGTCCAAGGCTTTGAAACTTATTTCTCAGATGTATAACCACTGGCAATGGTGACCAAATAGAGTGTATGTCACTGCCTTCGTTATTCCTGAGAGCAGGGAGTGGAATAGGGTTGGGACTTGGGTTTAGTAGTTTTTAGTTTAGTTTTAAATATCAGCCACACTTAACCCTTTAGGGCCAGGAGGTTGACCAGACTAAGGGAGAGTGGCACTGTTGCTCAGGACAGAGAACACTCAGGAGACCTGAGTGAACTGATGCCATAGTTGTCAGAGTGAGAAGATCCTGAGAACAAGAGTCTTTTACCCTGAGTAGAGACAACATTCAAAAACCCCATGAGTAACTCAGTCAAGTTTCATCTCCAGCCCTCATACGTTGTCTTTCAACTGTGACTATGCATGCAGCCATTTTCAACACAAAACCATGGTTTGGTTGTTAAATGATGCATAAAAGTTCAGTAACAGCAACTGGCTAGCCTAGCCACCAGGCTAAAAATAAACATAGCTGACCTACTTGCAGTGTAGCAGTCCAATCAAATCAAAGATGGAGCATAACGATGCGGTTTAAAGCTGGATTAAATGACACATGCAGACAAGTACAAACCTCTAAATGTACATATTTTGAGTACTGTGTGTACCTTCACAGTCTAGAATAATGCAATGCACATACACATGATATACTGATGTCAAGTGGAAATAAAACAGTGCAACAAGTAACAAGTAAAATGTTCTGCAAAATGTATGGGGGAAATGCCGAGGGCAGCAAGTTTGCATGCAATCTGGTATCAGCAGTCAGTCAGCAGGCATTACAAGAATCAAGAGGAGTCATCCACTGGTCACTGTGTTATACCAAATTTCATGGCAGTCTGCGATTTCTTGCTCCAGAACCAACAAACATCAGTATCACAACATGTTACCAGTACAAAGGCAAAAAAAAAAAAAAAAAAAAAAAGGATATGACTTTTTACTATAATTTTAATATTCAATTTCATATTCATTTTCATATAATAATAGTCATATTATCAAATCAAGCAAGTGCTATAACAGCAAAGACTTTCTTATCAGCAGAATGATGCCATTCAAACCTTAGTGGTCAGCCCTCATTATAATTAAACCCAGGGTAAAATTCTATATGACATGTATGGGACACTCCCCCTGATTTATATGAGCAGAATTGGAAATTGGAAAGAAAATGTTGTCATTCTAGGAGGAGAAATTAAGGGGGGAGCTTAATGGGCTATTTCTTTGATGAGAAAGATGATGATATAAAGAACTAAGATAATGACTCGCATATGGATAGCTCCAGAAAGCCAGACAGAGATGTACTGACAGCATGCAGTGTGCTTCAATGGACCATGAAGGACAGTGGAAGGAGTAATATCTTTGGTCCTATACCTATCACAAAAGATTTGTTTCTTTGAGTAAAACACTGTTTCATTTCATTTAGAGCCAAGTGGCCTACTTCTTCTGATTTATGGTAACATGTCAAACAAGCTCTCACAGACCTCTCCCCCAGTTGATTTGCATATTCAGGATTTTGTGTTGTGGGACAATTAGCTGGGATACAGTACTGCCATGAGTACTGTGTATCTCAGTCTCCTGCCCACCTCCACACACACACTAGACAGCTGTATGTTCTAAACATCTGAATGTTTAGTTGTGTTCAGCAGAGTAAGAGAAAAGAGTATTTAAGATATGAGTGTCCTTAGATGGTCTGCAAAAACCCACAACCATCAAACATCTGGTCAATTTTACTGTGTGATTCTGTTTTATTTTTAGAGAGGTAAATAATTTTTGATGCAGCACAAAGAACATTGTGGTACTGCTGGAATTTATTTGGATATTCAGGACATGAATTGTACAGTTTTATCTAGATACATGTAAAGGACCAGTATTCCTATTGTTTTTCATTTCCTGGTACTGTATTAAGGTGCTGCATGTCCAGGGCAACACAGATCATGGTTAATATTATTTCAGATATTTTTGACATCACATTTAAAAATGATAATAAATGAATACAGAAAAGATCCTTGTAATAACATGAAATGGTGCATGTATGTAATATTTTAAATGAAATATGAATCAGGGATTAAGATTTTTTTTTTTTTTCTGGTATCAGTTAAGTACATGTGAGTTTATTTGCTGCAGTGGTTTCCTGTAGCAACTCTGAAAACAGTGCTTCTACACGATTAAAAAATTGTTAAAACTTTCATTTAATTACACAACACCGGCAGATGCATCCATCCATTTCTTGACAGGGTAAATTAAGGTAGTCCAGATGTCTGTCTCACCTACTATGTACTGTAGCATTTCCTGTGGGATCCTCAAGCGTCCCCAAGGATGCCTGTAATATCCTTGTGATCAGCACTGCAGCTCAGAACAATATATTTCAGCTTGCCCAGCCACCACTGCCTTCAGTGTTGCTTCTCAGAGGATTGCTAAGTGGTTTTACTGACTGGGCGACAGTCATTAAAAAGCTGGCTATTAACAATATTAGGATTTCAAGAGGTTGTTCTTTCCTTCTGCTGCAACCATAGGGCATGTCAACTTTGAACACAACTTATCTTAAAATGTAATACACAGATTGCCACTAGATTTTCTAGCTGTAATTCTACTCCCAAAAAGATAAACATTCTCATTGACCTATTACCATTCTCTTGCATCACTCAGAACAAACTTTACAATATTAGACCCAACAAGACACTTTTG
The DNA here is from genome assembly GCF_001640805.2 of Lates calcarifer. Lineage (NCBI taxonomy): Eukaryota > Metazoa > Chordata > Actinopteri > Centropomidae > Lates > Lates calcarifer. Next base: position 29,422 of record NW_026117360.1, on the reverse strand, counting down.
TTTCATCACCTCATTTTTTTGATGCTTGAATAAAAGAGAACATCCTAGCACTGCACACTATAATTAAAACTGCAGAGCTGTATCATCAATGTCCCCTTTTCAATGACAGACCTCAATGTCAAAAGCCATCAGATAGGGACTGATGAAGCGGTACAACAATAATGCCCATTATTCCTCATGCACAGACTGTGCTGTGCTGTACTGTGGCATTTTACCTCCAAACTTCTAAAACTCATCTAAAAGGGATTCTTTCATCCGATGACTTTTCTCCCATCTCTCTGGGAGTTGTTACAAGCAATTATTAGTTTAACAGGGCAAAGAATCTCTGAAGCTTCACAACATACTGTAATTAGCCAGCAATGTTGAAACATGACTTGGTTTCTCTAAAAAAAGATCTAGGCAGTGGACCCCTGAGATCTTTAGGTACTGCCACCAGGATGAGTGGAAATACAAGATAGGTTATGCAGTTTACCTTTTTTACTACCGTGAATGCTAATTGGTTGAGAGGTGATGGCAAGACAATTGAAGTTTGAAAGTTGTCCTGTAGTCAAACATAAAGACTTCATAGAATGTGCAGGTTTACTGGAGAAGTCCCCATTAAGTATTCATAAACACTACAAGTTCTTATTTCATTAGCTGCACAGCCAAAATAGAAAAAATCACTCTCACTCTTATTAACAGTGTTAATAAGAGAACATATAGCCAGAGTCACAATGAGTGAACACAAATAATTCAACAACCGAATGCCCTGGATGAGTCTACAATATAAATTTATGGACTTTGCCAAAAATACTTCAAGTTATACATGTTTGGCCTTACTGTCCAGAACAGTGGTTCTTAACTGGTGTTGCCTCAGTCATTGACTTTGCAACTCAAATTTCTAAACCATTAACATTTCACATAAATAGTGCAGTAATACACAGTGCACTGTTAGAAACATAAAAATAAAGGAAAAGACTGAAGTGCAACTAGACCTTAAAACTGAGGACTGAGCCCTGGACAGAAGATAAGGGATTCAGCCGAGCTGCTGTAGATCAGGAGCTGGAGCAGGTTTGGGGCTGGAGCACAGGTGAAAGCCCAGTGGATGGCAAGCGAGCAGGCGATTCAGTACACTGAAGCATGGCTGGTGAGCCAGGAGCCGGGCAGTGCTGATGAGAGAGACATCTTTGGGAGGTCACAAGAGGAGCCGTGACAGTTTTCTTTTGTTTTGTTTGTTTTTCTTCATTCGATCATAATCATTGAGTGAAATTCTGCTGAATCTGTGCAGACCTCAGGTCTGTAAGGAGCAGCTCTTTTAATCCCTTACCATGCATGTGTTTGTCTGTTGGAATAAGTAGACAGAGACTGTGAGTTCTCAGGTCAGTCTGTTCAGTCTGCACCTGTACCTCCTGACTACAACTACACAACACCTGTCAGCCACAGTGCTGCTATGGGCTCTGAGGTATTTTGACAGATCTCTCAGCCAAGCAGCAAACATAACTACAACATGTAGAATGTGAATTGAAAGGTAGACAGTAGAATAGGTACTTATAATATCTTTGGATTGTGGGTATTATGGTTGCAAATGTGCATGCCAAGTCTATGGTCTAATATTACACTCTCAAAAAGTGCATGTGAAAACAAGTGTGATCTGCTGTATCAGTTTCTAAACACCTTCAACCTGGCCATAAGTAGCCTGCTTGCTGTTCTCCTCAGTCTCCACACATAGAAAATCAGCTTTTGGAAACTCATTTGAGAGTATAGAGTTTCTTGCCGTCCCTGGCTGGCTGATTTTACAGATGTTCTCTGCTACCTTACACTATCATTTCCTTCCTCCCACCAGTGCTCACCCCCTCAAGGCTCACTTCCCCTGAATAACAAACTTGTTCCCCCAGACCATTAATAATACATAGAAAAACACACAGCGCTGTAACGATGCAGCGGACGCCTCGCTACACACCACACCCTCCTACAAGTGTATCCAAGTTGAGCGATTCTGCACCTACAGTTTCTGAAGCCTTCAGAGTTAAATGTCCTGATTTATTAGACAGGCTCGGAGCTGCAGAAATTGATATGCCCTTCATCTGGAAGAAGGACATAAAAATCACCACCACAGTTGGCCATGATGTGTGAATAAAGGCGGACTCTTCAGGGCAGGAAGGCGGCCTCAATGAACTATTAGAAAGCCATTATTACGGCTGTGCATGATTGATCCTTTACCAGGGACCCTCAGTACGCCTGAACAATTAACCCACAAGCTATTAAATGTTGGCAGTACAGCTCAGTGGAAAATAAATCACAGTGTTTTACACCTTCATATTCAAGATGGCTGAAGACTTTATTAAAGTGGCATATTGAATTATCTGAAATTAAGCAAGTGTAGAAGTTGCAGCAGCTTAGGGATCTACAGCTACTGACTTTTAGATGAATGGATTCTGAATTTAATAATGCCAGTATGTATGCCAATGCCATTGATTTATCACCTTCTGTAGCAGAACTGGCTTAATATCAGTCAAACACTGACTAAAAAATTAAGTGTACCTAATTTTATGTGAATGTTGGGAAAGGGAATCAATTAGATGTCTCTGCTAAGCAAACTTTGAAAAAAAAAAAAAATCACAGATTTTATATCATTGGTAAGTAACAAGACTTCATTTTGAAGCTGATTGTACTGGCTTCAGTTCAGACTTACACTGTGTTACGCTGTATATTAAAGCTGCATTACTCCAGGTTTTTGGCTACTTGGGGCTAGAATATCAGTACACACTGCGCATTACACACACACATTTGATAGTGGCCTTGTGAGTTGTCAGCTGTTCATAGAAATATTAAGAAGAGAAACTAGTTAGCACCTTGTGAAAAATATTTATTGGTGTTGTATTTCAAAGGAGTTCCAAGTTAAATTTCGGATCAGATTTCAGTTCAGTTGGAGATTTTCTGGAACCAGTATCTGCAGCTAAAGAACTACAGCATTCAGTTGATGCTGCAGTCACTCAGACACATGTTTATACAGCAGAATCATTTGATGCTATGTCACTATATTAAATGGTATGTTTACAACTCATTGATGTATTGTAAGTAAAACTTTGCTCTGACAAAAGTCAGATGGTCATCATTCCATGATCATTAACAGATCTACAAGATACATGACTCAAATATCACAGTATGTTTTGTGGAAAAACTGAGGCATTGATTATTGGAATGGAGTCAAACCTTCAGCAGAAATGTGTTTTATACCACAGTCAGCTCTTATGCATCCTTGTGTGTGCGCACACAACAAACAAAGAAGAAAACCCATTTGCAAAAACACTGCCCCAAAACACTATTAGCAGTCATAACCTCCACACATATGAAATACATGTGGATGAAGATATAGATATGGTATAGGTGTAGGTTAATGTTACTTAACCCTCCTGTTGCCCTTCGTATTCCGTATACTTTTTTCTTATTATTATTATTCAAAAACAAACGATAATTTCTTCAGAATCACAAATGTCATGCACAACAACAAATCCTACACACACACACAGACACACACACACACACACACATATTAATGGCACATTGTCGGCCACCGGGTCACTTTGACCCAGAGGACAACGTGAGGGTTAAGTTTCTGGGTCTCAACAAGGCTACAGTGACCTAAAATAACCCTGCATCTTACGCTTTCCTGCGCATCTCAGTTGGGAGAGATTTATAACACTTGTAGGAGCTTTTATTGTAGTTGTCAACCTGTCCTTATGTTTGTCTTAATCAGTTGCAGGTTTGCAGGAGCTGTACCTTATCAGAGCTGAGTCTTTAATTACTGATATTTTAGTCATATACACAGTCTTGATTTGGGTCTTTATAGTGATCATTAAAATTTAATTTAGTAAATTTATTTTGGTCAATTGTAGCACACCATAGTCAACTTATAGTAAAATATCTTTTGAAAACCACGAGCCACAGTGGCCACTGAAAAAGATTCAACGTCAAATCCTGGTTATTAGTAAATGGAAAGAGGAGAGTCAGTGCATTTATGAAATATTTTCAGCATAATATCAGGAGGATAAATTCAACTCACCTGCTGCAGCCCTGTGAATGCAGTCGTCATCTGCAGTCATAAATGTTAGTTAGTAAGTCAGTAATAGATAATAAATTAATGAATTGATTTAATTAATAAATTGATTTTACTTACCCTTTGGAAAAAGGTAAGTGGGCGCCCATTGCAGGGGTTTTACCAATGAACACCACCAATATGATTCATTAGTCCTTAACAAATCAGTTAGTTAACAGTCTTCATAAATTTCTCTTAAAAAGTGCAACCCAACAGTTCTCCATTCACCTTTCAGTGTCAGATCAGGGCTCAGTCAGAATAACAACAAGAGGGGATGGTAGAGACCAGTGCAAGTCTTTAGATTAGGAGGGAATTGCTCATTTCAGTCTAAGACATTATCCACCATGGTCTGAGACAGACAGGCTCGTTTCGGCAGGTGGGACGCCAGCAGCACCTATAGGCTGACAGCATCAGGCATGCACCACTGTGCTGAATCTGAAGTAATTGCTTCTCTGCTTTTTGTATTAAAGAAGCCATCATGGCTCATCAGAGGATGGGGAATTTGATTCTTCTTTTGTACTGCAATTTCATTCAGCCTAATGGATCTGGGCCACATGATATTTAATGGCCTTTCATTTTACCCAGAACTGTATTTAGCCCGAGGACTTGAACATGGACAGAGACATTTTCAACTCGCAGTCTAATTGTCTGTCATTTCTTGTTAGTTTAGGCCAGTACTGTGCATCAGTTTCCACTAACTGCCATGATGGGACTGTAACAGCAGCTATATATATATATATGTGTGTATGTATGTATGTGTGTGTGTGTGTGTGTGTGTATTATCCAACTACATGCTGATTCATAGATCATTATATAGGGCAGGTTGGTTAGTGACACCTTTTTCAAGTTTTGTTCATCTAAAATATGAAATAATGCAGCTTTAAAGCTAAAACCCTTAAGAATTCAGGCTTGGTTAATTTGGCAATAGCGGCAGTGGTTACTAGTGGCAAATAAGGGTGTCATGATGTACTGGAATTGATGATAAATGTGTTATTCAAAAAATGTAAAACTGATATTATGTTGGTAATAATCATATGATAAGATTGTGTATCTTTAGTTTAACAGCTCATCTGGTTGCCTTTATACTGTCCTTTAGGTGTAATTGTTCTTTTTGTGCACTTTTGTACAGTAATGGTTACAGACTCTCACCACCTCCTTACACATGCATTTTGAGAGTAATCGTTTGTCAAAAAAGGCAAAACACACAATAAATGAAGGTAATAATGAATGTGACTCTTTCAAACTGTATAAAGGCTATGCTGATAATATAATTATCATGAATTCATGAATTCTCTTGGCCAATAATTGTAGTGAAAATCTGATATCATGACAGTCCTGGTGATAATATCAAGTCTGTTTAATGATATAGATCCCAGAGGGCAGCTGTGAGAGAAGCATAAATGCCTTGGGGCAGCTACTGTTCGATTAGATATTATGATATAATCAATGCTGTAATCACTCGGCTCCTATTCATACTGGCCATTAAAATCCCTTTCTTCCTCTATAAGTGATGGGGCAAAATCCATTGTTTTCCTTCTGTACAAAATCTATGGTTCAAACTTTATGTGGAGTTTATATGTTTGTCTTTTGAATACAAAATCCCCTCCTGACCCATACAGTGGACCAGCACCAAATAGAATCAACAGGGGGCAGTAGGAACAAACACATAAGGTAGAGTATATTGAACATCAAGAGGAAGCAACAAGTGCTCCAACCTGAACAACCATGAAGGTCTTTTGTCTCTATCTTCTGATATAACCCTGCAGCAGCAGGCGTACTGGACCTTCCTCATCAGAGTTAAACATGTAAATATGTGGTTAAGCTTATGGAATGTTGTATTTTGGTTAGGTGTAGGCACAATGGTCTGGGTTCAAATAAGTGCTTTGTTCATTTAGATTAGCTTGTCATCGTGGTTACAATAATAAATGCACAGTTTCGGTTTTGGAATGGTCATGGGTAAAAGAAACGATGATGATTATCAGTTTAAAGCAGGAGAGGAACAGCAGTTTCAGCATATCAAAGTCCTGTGTTTAGTCAATCCATCCATTGACCCTAACGTTCTCCCAACTTTGTCACTCTTTATGCAAATTATTTATGTGCGGACGAGCAGCGTAAAATGTTGAGTTTAAAAATAATATTAAAAAGGAAAAATGGACACAAGAAACTAACTAAATAACCAACAATGCCACCTGGGGCCTTGCACCCCAGGATATAGTAAGAACTCAACTAGTGGACTACGAGGACACAGGTTTGTGACTGAATACGCAGAGACAGTAGTAAAAAGATCAAACTTATTTTATTGTAACAAACTCCACAACCCAATTTATGTACAAATCAATCAATCCCAACCCACCTATACACAAAGCTATTAAATAAAAATACTCAAAACAAATGAAGCTAAGACAGAAACTAGAATCAACTCTAGCAAACTCAATCAAAACCAAAGGTAACAACACAGCAAACACAAAAAAACAAAACAAAACAGGACAGCAGAGCAGCAGCAGGTGAGCCACCTCAGGTAGGTGCAATCACCATCAAGGACCAGCAAGAGGCTAACTGAGGCCAGGTGAGGGCCTTTTATACCCCACCTGCTAAGGGGAGGGCCTAAAGGAGGAGTGGTTTTCTCTGGGGTGTATTCAAGAAATGCACTTCACTACATTCGTCACTCAACTTCCTCCTTTGCACCTGTTATAATTACCACGGCCGCTAGAGGTCACCTAACAATAAAACATAACAGGATGTAACTGGCAGGTTGTGCCTCACAAAGGGAAACTCTAGTGTTATGTTCTGTTCAGTGACAATGGCTGACTTCCAGCTTTCTGGATCATAGTTCACAGGCCTCCAGAGCTTTCACACAGACAGTTACTATAACCTTTCACAGTGTTGAATTGAAAAAAAAAATAAATAAATAAAATTAAATATTTGCAGAGGCATGAAACAATATGAATGAAATAACAGTCATACTTTTATGAATAGATGGTGAAGTAGGAGCTGGTGTGAGTGACTTGATTTTTATTATGGGACTTCATGATTTTGATATATATGGTGTAGACTGTGCTCACAATCACCTTTTAGTCATTTTTGCAATGACTGAAAAATGAATATGAGAAAGTGATAGTATGTGAGAAAGAAAGAGGGATGTGGCAGGGGAAGAGGGACGGAAATTAATCCAATAAAGGTAGATGGAACTCATTTTTTCTCTAACACCTCAAATGTGCCCGTTGGTTAATCCGATTACCCCATACCCCAACAATACATTTACAGCTCTCTGTCCATGATGTAATTAATTCAAGAGCCAATGGTGTTGGAGATAAACCCTCCTGCCCTCACATTTCCATACAGCGGCATGAAACCAGCTTTACACTGACACCTCCTCTACAGACAGCATGACGCTAGATCAGCTGTTAGAAGAGAGGAGCCGTTACTTACATTTTCTTTTCACATATTTCTTCACCTGTTTACTTGGCGTTTCAGGTTGATGATATTGATGATGTAGTTGTTACTGTTAAAAATCATTACATTAGACCACAAGTCTTAAGCAAGCAGCACCAAAAGTATGGTGTAAGTGTTCAATAAAATAAACAAGACATGTTTATACAAATCCTCAAATTCACTTGTCGTGGTCTTTGTTATGAGTCAGCAGCCTCATCTGGAATGAGATGAAGCTGACTGAGAGTTTTATTGAGGACATCGGGGAAAAAACAAAAAACAAGAAAACCCAAACCGTTATAGTCATATAACCTGCTGGAAGTGAAAGTGTGGAGTCCTGCATGGATATTATTTTTTTGATAATTTCTTTGTTTTTAAGATTATAGAATGCAGACTTTAAGTGAATTAATTGATTTGACTTGATTGTCAGAAGAGAGCATCCAGATGAGCACTTTCACAACTTTCAGCTTTTCTTACTATGTGCAAAAGGTCATTATCTCAGTTTTGTCTGCATTTAGTTGGACTAAATTCCCTTGTAGTGAGAATCTGTGGGACTAGTCGCTTGGTGACAGAGCAAGGTGAATTTGGGTTTAGTCTGCATAAATTGACATTGTTTTGTATAATGTGGTCTGAAAGTGAAAAGATGAGGTTCAAGGATTGAGCCTTGGGGAACCAGATGCATATTTACCAGGAATAAGACCTACTACTAAGACAAAATTGCTCTTGTCCTGAAGCTCTGACTTGAACCACTGCAGCGGTGTGCCTGAGAGCCCAACCCATTTTTCTCTTCAGTCCAATAGTATGGCAGCATTTATCAGACCTGAAATCTTGTCTGAATCACTTTCTATGTGCTGCCTCGCTGCCATTAAGGATTGAGTGGCTCCTAACTTCCTGCAACTGAACACAGAGAAGGCTGAAGTCCTGGTTACTGACCCTGATCATATTTCTAACAGTGCTACTACCCCCCCAGAAGGAGGCATTTGAAAGAGAATCAAGTATTTGCCTTTAAAGAGCAAATGCTCTCATATTGAAAATAAAACATTTGACATGATGCAGTGTGAACAAAGATATGCAAAAGACCTTCATCTGAATGAAACATGGTAGAGATAAAGACAGAAATCACAGATTCAGCTCATATTGCTGCAGATGTAACTTCCTGATAAGTATGTTCAACAGTTCTGAAAGCTTTCCTGTCCATAAAGGAGGCTGTATCTGTTCTGTCTGTATCTATTAAGCTTTGAGTCATCTGTGGTGCTCTGAAGACAAATTGGTAATAGCAGTCAAGGCCATGAAGAGGGGCTCCAAGATTCCTCTTATTTATTCACAGCAGCAGCAGCGTTAAGGTGTAAGAGATCTGACAGGCAGGAAGACTGGGAACAACTCTCATATGCGTGAATTATATTCTAATTTCACTACCGCCACTTGCCTTGATTATATCTCCTCTCTCAGCAGAGGGGGAATTAAACTCTATTAGCTCGAGATCACTGATGCAATCTGAGTGGAATGGCATGTCAGTGGGCTCACCGCTGTCTCCCCTGCTGTCTCTATTGATCTTGCCATTTTGAATGTGTGGGACAAATTGATATGATTAAAACATGATGTAGCTTTAAAACCAGCACTTCAGTGAAGCATGGGACTAACATGCAGTGTCACTTTGCACAGAGAACAAGTGGCATGCAACAGCACTCACCTCAAGGCAGAGGTATAAATTAGTGTTTAGTCATTTATGACTATTATCTTTTTTCTTATGAGGGACAGTGCGCAGCTTCTGAGGTTCATGTCATGACAGCGAGGTTGCCAGGTTTGATACCGTTTACCAAAACTTGTGCTCGCTGATACATCTGGCACCAAACATTTGTTGGTCACCCTTGTTTTTACGTGTATGACTGTATACAGATTAAACATTGTATTATACATGTTGACTCCAATGCATGGGTCACTTCTACATGCCTTGGGAGATGGTGCCATATATTATATAGAGTTGAAACCATATATTAAAATAATATATTGCTTGTAAACTTTTTAGAACACAACAAGTGTTTTACAGTGGTTTATGAAATTCTTTATGATCATTTGTAGAATGTGTTTTTTCAAAGTTCATGAATATTTCTCAGCATATATTTCATGTCTTTTCTTACACATAGCCTAATTTAACTTCTCATAGACTGACAGCTATCCACATTACTCAGAACAGTAATAATCACTAATCACAGTTACCTGCTTGTAGTTACTGCAGCATGGTTGTGGTTCTGCACACCACTCCACAACTTATGTGCATCCATCATGGAACCACTTTCCTTTCCATCCATGGCCACAACAGCTGAGGGCTGAGATTTTCCAAGAAAATGCTCACATTTGCGATCATCTGGCTTCTCAAGTTGGGAATCTCGACTGGAGAACTACTTGCTACTTACACTCTTATAGCAGTGAAGTCAGGGTAGTTGAGGTTACGACAGACATTCTCTCATCAGGCCTAACTTCTCTTGGCACCATTACTTGGAGGGTATTTTGCCTGTTGTCAAAGCACATGTCATGTGAGCCACTCACAGAAAAAATAATGACTATTAAATGGTTCTTCAGAAGGCTTTTATTTAGTGGACAGTTCTTTAGGTACTTCACAGTATTAAAAGGTTCTTTATTCTTATTTAAGTTACTTGGTGACAGATGATGGTATAAAACAAACAAAACAAAACATTGTTTGAAGTGGTACTGACTCTTTGGTCTACTTGTATTCTATTGCTCAGATTTGTGCAGTCTTATAGAGCCACTAGCAAAGTATAAAAGTGAAAGTAACACTTGGTTGAACCCACAGACTCTTGAGATGGACACTGCTGGAGTCCATTGATGTTGGTGTTGTGAGTGTCCCTTGGAAGCTTCAGTAAGGCATACAGTTTGCTATTACTGTGTTCTCTCCACTTTGATGTTCCATACATCTGCTTAGCTCAGTAATCATCTTGAGTATTAGTCTTGTTACAGCACTAATTGTCTGAAAGCTTATCTCACAAGGCCCAAGAGAATGCCGACTTATTTGAATGACTGCTGTTGAGGTAGAAATGTATTTCACCCATCAGGCCTGTATGGATTAACAATGTGGGGGAGGACTCTAACTCTGGCATACAGGGGGGACTGGGAGACATAATTAAACACACAGTGAATGGTAGGATAGTTTTCTTATATCAAAATGTATTCACATAATTTTGGATGAGTGCAAGAAGAAAGAGATCTTAAAAGTGCAAAGTGAGAGGAAACTATGTTGAGCCAGAAGGTATAATTAGAGTCATGGTCAACAGAGAGAAACTGGAAAGAAGCACTCAAACAGAATTCAAAGAAGGCCAACGCAAAACTCTAGTAACAACTATACAAATAAAAGTAGAGTAGGTAAAACAGGCTCTGTGATTAGCATGCAGCATGTGAAGGATGTACACTGCCTTTCACCCTGTATGAGCTGTGATTGGCTCCAGCCCCCCTGTGACCCATGGATGAATGGATAAGTAAAACAATTGTGAGTAAAACAAAACCCAAACCCCAAAATCTAAAAATATGTAAATCTGTTCTCCCAGAAAACCATTTTTTATATGAAAATTCCTGAAAGTCATAGAAAATGTATCAATAAAAAATTTAGTACACTCCATGCACTGCCTTAGTGTTGTGTTGATTTGTACTTGCATGAGACCAATGGTATTTGATGACAGGATTCACCATGCAGATCCCAAAATACCTCCACACGCCGCTTCTTAGATGTTCTAGTGTTGTGATTGTCCACTCGGGATGACTCAGCTCGCTATTTTCTCAGCAGAACACCATTGCATCACCATTAGCTTAGTTTGCTAACAGGTCAACAGGGCATGTAATAGGTCAAGCTGATGGAGCACCCTCTGCTGGATCACCAGCAAACTCTGGTCTGCATATAGAGACTGCAGCCTACATTTCGAATAGGTCATTGCGGTTTGAATATGAACCTTTCACCCATGTTTGTGACAGCTCTAGTGTACACACCACCTAAATCTCAAAAATACATCATGGAGACACCGCAGCCTGTTTGCCAAAATTTGCAGCAAGCTGCAGTCTGCAACATGAGAGCTTGGACCAGCAACGGCTTCACAGAACTGGAACGATGATACTGTATGTACAGTGTCAGACAGTGTGAAGTAAAATGATTGCTTCAACCTTAAAGATACTTAAATGAAAATTAACCCAGAAAACTGGATGTTGTAAAGATAAACAAGGCAGGTAAATTCAATTACAACACTTCATCACAGACTGGTGATATAACAGTGTACTTGCGGGTGGGTGGTTTACAGCAACATTTCAATCACTGCATTTTAATTTGCTCTCCAGATTTGCCCATCCATTCTGCCGCAGACATTAATCCCCTCTCTGCCTCGAAAACTCAGTGCTGGTGGAAAGAATCTGATGAGACAATTAGAAAGAGAATGCAGACCAGTTTCAGTCCAGTGTCGTGTGTGGATTAGTAATACAGAACATGGCTGGACAGTAATTTGACAGGGGATAAGCTCTGAGCCACTCAGCTCGTCTCCCTGGTTCACCGTGACAGATTCGCTGAGCACCAGTAATTAATTTGTCATTGTTTATTTGTGGAACTGAAGGCCAATCCTATTTAGTCGTCCACTCTGCACATACATGAGTGTTTGGAATTTTATTACAGTACAACTTAATTTATTTGAACTCAGAGAGAATGAAGGTTGAAACTTTCAGAGCATTTTCTCTGTCAGGGCTAGAGATTCAGAGGGAGTCTTTCAGCAATAAACGATGCTGACACAAGTGACTGCCACAAACCACTCACTCACAACCAGAAATGTTGATTATATGTTTTATATATTTTTATCATATAAAACCATGATCTTATAATTTTTTAAATATAAATTTTGACATATGGGGAATATATATATTATTATTATTATATATTATTATTTATTTTCGCTGCTGTCCCTGGTGTGACTGTCGTGCAATCTGTACGGCCGCCATCCACCTCGACCACCTGCTGGAAACTCTGCTGCTGTTGATATATACAGCTCTTCTTTCTTTCAACAAATGTTGTGTCTGAATGAAAATTGGGGGGAAAAAGGGACAGGGTTGCAGTGCAGCCACATCTAGTTTATTGCACAGACATCTGTGACATCAGCTTTTCCCAGCTTAGCCACACCCATCTCAAATTAGTGACCAGATCACAAGAAAAAAAAAGTGATACAGAAATCTCTTTTGTAAGACAACCCATAGTATTGGTAGTACTGTTATATATGCTTTAATGGACAATCCCGTTACTCATAACATGGTGCTGTGTGTGTGCTGAAAATAAATCTGGTCTTTCTACACCTGGCTCTAGAAATGGAATATAAACCAAGTGGATCGATAAGGTCTTCCCCAGCAGTTGTGCTCATGCACAGGAAGTGGGAGGGAGAGAGAACAACAGAAATGTTGGTATATATTAACATTACAGAGCAGAGACGGGGTAATGGCAGATAAACAGCTTAAAAGGAAACAGACTGAGGAATTTAAATTTAAGAGGCTGTGATCTGGCCAAGGGGAGGGACCCACATCAATACTAGTGCAACTTTCCAGCGCTATAGAGACTTCAAGGAGCTGAAAGGCCTGAAAACAGACACAGACGTGGCTCTATTTCTGCTTGACAGGTTGGTAACATTAGTTTTAGCTTCAGCTTCTGAAGCCCACACCTCTGCAGCAGGCTTTCTCCCTCCACATGCCATAAGCACATCAGTCCTCATTCTCTGGCCTCTGCCTTCACTGACCCTTTCTGCCTTGGCATCACCAAATACTGAGAAATTCTCAGACTAATCATCATTGTTTGATCTGTCAGCACCTCACTCCGGCCCTGGTGATAGGGGTCCTGTACTGTTTGATTTTCCTCACAGTTAACCACAGTGAATATCAGAATCATACTGATCAAACAAGCAGGACGGGGTGCATGGTTATCTACAATAGATATTATAGATGTCTGTGGCATCTTTTGGAATAAAATCACTGCTGCTAGATCAGTGGAATATGTGATTTTTGTTTTATGATAAAATAGGTCAGTCTTCCAATTCCATGCAGTTTTTCATGGATGCAGCTCCATCCATTCTTTTTACTGTTTTTATTTATTCCCTGAACTTGTGCAGAGGGTACCTCCTTATTTTGTGATAAGGGTTGGTGCAATAAACTCTGCACATTTTTCACTCTTTATTGTAATAGTTTTTGACATTTACATGTACTCATTATTTTGTTGCTGTTTAGGCTGTTAATTATCTTTTTGGTTTTTTTTTGTGGAAATTAGTGTGCTCATTCAAAATGCAGACTTTTATACAAACTATCTTGTTTCAGTTCCACTTACACACCCTCAGACAGACACATATTTTAAGGTGAGATATTTCTGATTACACTTAATGACAATAATTACACAAATCAGAGAACGTAATCAAGCAAGCTACAAGCTATCAGCCAGAATCAAATGGAGTGGAAGCAGAATACATTATCAGTACAGTCAATAATGCCAAGAGCAAAAGGCAGAGTCTAAAATGAAGCCATTAACTAATCAGTCTTCATTCTGTCATCAAAGCTGGCTTATCAAATGCAAAACAGAAAATACTGTCAAGCATTCTAATATGAAACACAAAGAAAGTCAGACAGATCTCAAAGAAAACTGAAAAAGCCTGCAGGCAGTTGGCCAAGTGGAAAATGCCCAAGCTCTGTAATCTCTCTGCATGGATCTGGAAGAGAGAGAAAAAAAGTTGGGTGTTAAAAGTTCACCACTGTTTCAGCACTGTTTTTATTAATGTTAATTAAATTACAGATTCTGGGCACTCTGGGCATTTTCACACAGGATGTGTTAGAAAAATGGCTCTGGGAGACAATTAGTTCCTACATGCAAAGTTTTAATTAGTAGGTACAGGTCTAATTCTCCTCCAAACCTGATCAGAGCGCTGGGTTCATTCTATGTAAAGGTGGGGCTGTTAGTGTTAGACTAGTTTATTCATGTGTTGAGATATTGGACCATTAGTGACATAATGATATCAGACAGTCATTACTGTACATCTCTGGTATAATGTTTTATGAGTAGGAGTTAAGTGGGTTAAGGTTAGACTGATAAGAATAATAATTAAAGCTGCAAGCAGCGGTGAACAGGGCCTCGCATCCAGCGCCTGTCGGGGGACCTGCGGACGCGGGGTCCCCGCAGGTCGTACAATGCAGTTCTGCAACTGCGCGACCGCCAGACACAAAATGAATGAGTCAAGTCTCTTACTGCCCCCAGTAAGAGACTTCAGGTATAGTCAGCTATGACTATACCTGAATATTGGCATGTAGATGTGTTCAGGCCATGACACTTAGCAAACATTAAGTTTGGGACAGATTGGACAGTGCATGCCAGAGTTACAACAACTTCCTGTTTAATGGTGAAGCAATGGTGACAGAGTAAGGGTGTCTCATGAAGACTCAGTCACCAGTCATTAAGGCTTTCCTGACCAAGTCTGAAGTGGATCACATCAACCTGCTAGTAACAGGATGTCAAAGTCTAAAACATGTCATTTCCTGTTGCCAGTAGGTGGCGCTATAACTTTTTGTGAATACTGACATGTGGGTGTGTTCATGTCGGGACCCTTATCATCACTGTGAAATTTGGGGCTGATTGGACAAAGCGTGGCTGAGTTACAGCAATTTGAACGCAACTTCCTGTTTCATGGGGAGCCATGGAAATTTGAGGTGCCATCACAGCCACACCCTTCGACATCAACAAAATCTTTTAATAACTTTTAATCACAAAGGGCTTGTGAGTATCCTGACCACTTTTGAGGTGGATATGATAAAAACTGTAGGAGGAGGAGGCGCTATGGAGCCATTTTATTGCACCAATGAAATTTTCGCCAGGTCTGATGCGTGTGCAAAGTTTCATGAGTTTTTGAGCATGTTTAGGCCCTCAAAAAGGCATTTTTATCGTCACGAGATTAATAATAATTCCTACGATTACATTAGGGTCTTTGCAGGCCTTTTTTTCTGAATCAAAGTAGCTCTGTCAACATACAGAGGCCTTTTGTGATATCATTTTAAAATCTATAAATAAAGTGTTGTATGTGAATTTTTTTAGTGTACGCTTAATTTAGATCACTTATTTTATTAGCCATTAGCCATATATAAGCAGCCATTAGAAGATGGTAAATGTGGCCTTGGCTGACTTCGGAACAGGCTATATTTCTAGTCTTTGCCAGTTCTTGTCTGACAGAAATGTCACCCGCCTTGGTCCTCTGTTGTTGTAGCCCATCCACCTCAAGGTTGGATGCTTTGTGCATTCTTAGATGTTACTGTAACCTCTCTGTCAGCCTCTACCAGTATGGTCATCCTCCTCTGACATCAACAAGGTGTTTTTCTCCACAGAACTGCTGCTCATGGGATGGTTTTTGTTTTTGGCTCCATTCTGAGAGAAAACTCTCAGACTGTGTGTGAAAATCCCAGGAAATCAGTTTTTGGAACTGGAATCAACAATCATGTCATACTCAACAACACTGAGGCCATGTTTTTCCCCCACTCTTCATTCTTTCTAACATCAGAAGCATCCACTTCCACAACAAAGTGGAGGGTCTGGAAAAGTGAGGATGAAAGAGAATGCTCACCTCTCTGGAAGGCTGGATCTGCCTGGGAGGACTACCAGAACTTGACATGTGCAGCAAATATGAACACATATGATGTTAGATGATGATGATGATGAAAAAAAAGCTCTCAAAGTAGGGCCCCACTGTCTGATATCTGAAGCTGTGACAACTGATTTCAAAGGATCTGGTTCTTTTTGGTTCTTTGGCACTGAAACACACATACAACAACTAAAAGATATATATGATTTTATTATCTACTTTTAATGCTAACAATGCAATGCAGTAGCTAAATGAAATAGTAAACAATGGAGTCAGTTGACAGTTATTACTGAGGTAATGTGTACTGTGGTAAATTGGGCAATGGTGGAGGAGTGTAAGATTGTCCTAAAAGGTCTATGACTGATTTTTAATGTTAACTATCATTACATGACCTCAACTTAATCACAAGCCAATAGAGATGGTTGGAGCCATCTTTGAGTTGGTGGTCCAGAGATTTGAGGCCAGAACCTAATTGGTTGAGATTGTGCTTAGTTTATCATGGCAGGATCCAGGTGGATGGTCCCTGACAAGTCATGGTTACTCGGGCAACAATGTTTTCCACTGTCCCCGTACTGAGGCCTGCCAGCGGACCTATTCTTGGTTTGGTACCACTGTCAACTTTCTGGAGAAGACTTTGTATGATTAGGAGACAGCATTTATCCCACTTTGGATGGAACAGCTCTCATCTTTAGAAATCTGACTGAGTTTATTAAAAAACTAAAGCCATAAGAACCCAGAGTTGAGACCCAGAGACAGAGTGGCTGTTCTACCTGCTTCTCTGCTTCTATTACCCACCCAATATTCCATAGAGACCACGTCTCCCCCCGACTACTTTAATTAATCAAAAACAGAAGAGGCATTATTCTCAACAATCTAATAAAAATGAGCACCACCAGTACGTAAGTATAAGAAGACATAATTATATATGGATTATTAAATATTAGATCTTTCTCATCCATCCCATGCTGTTCTAGTAAATGAGTTGATATCAGATTCTCATATTGATTTATTTTGTCTTACTGAAACCTGGCTGTCATGATGAATATGTTAGCCTAAATGAATCAACTCTCCCCAGTCACATTAATACTCACATTCCCCGAGGCACCAGCCAAGGAGGTGGAGTTACACCCATTTTCAATTCAGGTTTATTAATCAATCCTAAACCTAAACTCAAATATAACTAATTTGAGAGAGAGAGAGAGAGAGACAGAGAGAGTTCTTAGTCAGACACATTAGAAGTGGAAGTGGAAGAGTTTTTAAACAAGCGTAGTCCTTAGTACAGACAAAGTGATAATAGTAGCTGATTTTAATATTCATGTGAACGTCAACAATGGCAACCTTAGACTAAATTGGCTTCTCTCAGAGTGTAAATAAATTCTGGTTTGTTTTCACCACTGTAGTCAGCAGCTTTATTGATGTATTCCTATAGCTGTCAGTAGTAATGATTTTATGAGCTTCTTTAATGATAAAATTCTAACAAAATTCACCACCTCCTGCCCTCAAACAGCACAGATTTATCTCCAAATATGATCCTTAGAAACAGCTGCAAAACTATATCACCAACTAACAACAATTTCCTCATCTAAACCATCAACTTCCTCCCTCCGCATTCCAACCAGGCCGCTTAAGAAAGTTTTACCCTTAGAAGATATGCTCAATCTCTCTTTATTAGCAGGCTACGCACCACAGTCCTTAAGTAGTTGTAATTACACTTCTTGAAAACCTACTCTTGATCCAGCTAGTAGCCAGCTATAGATCCATATCTAATCTTCCTTTGCCAGATCTTTGAAACAAAGCTTTTGTACTTTCGTAATATTCATTCATACAGTGTGTGAACATGCATCCTTTTTGCACATCATCATGCTTCATCAGTGGAAAGTATCACTAAACACAGTACAGCTGAACTGTATGCAAAAATTTGGGTAAATTACATCAATGAGTTTGTTTTTGGACTCAGAAACAGGGATATGGTTCAGAAATGATGATGAAGGCAGCGGCAGGCAGGAGAGGGGGAGATGATGGTGATATACTGGAGCGTGGCTGCGGCTGGAAAGTGGCAACGGGGCTGGCACTGGATTACACACTGTGGCACAGGAGAGACGAGGTCATAACAAGCACAGGAAAACACGAGGGAGTAACTTCAAGAACAGTAGAGATCATGTGAAGCCGATACTAACTACCACTGGTGAGGTAGAGTGAGAGTCGAGGAGAAGCCAGGGTTCTTATACTGCAAGGTGATGAATGATGAAGAGCAGATGAGTGCAGAAGCTAGGCCCGGACCACACACATGCACACACAGACCTGGGGAGGAGACACTGGGGAGGACAGGGAGGGAGAAGTAGCTTTGGCAGAACCTTACTGTACACTGCGTTTTGCATTCATATTTTTAAAGAAATTTTGTAGTTACAGAATCACAAAGACATTTCTTCAGATCACCCACACACAAGATACCTATAGTTTCACTGTTTAGTTGTTTTGTAGTACAGAATGTGTGATACATGTAACGTCACTGTAAAAGGACCAGTAGAAAGAATACTACAGATGCAGTAGAGTCAACACTGTAAAATACAACACTGTAAATCACAACATAGGTTTCCTTTAAATGAAAATAACAGTTAGAGACAAAAAAAGAGTACTACAAAAAAATCATACTACAATGTTCTTCATCTGCCCAACAAAAAGCAAGACAAAGGATTACAGTTCTCATTCATTTCCAACAACCCTGTCATGCAGATTTGGCCACAGGTCCTCATCCATATCAAAATGAATGTTCTCATTTGCCAAACGTCTTGGAAAGAACCTTTGGGCATGGTGAATCCAGGCCTGACACTGGTCTGCTGTGATTTTGTTGTATACCTCATCCATGGAGAAGGGTCACTTGTTGATGCGGGTGCTTATCATACACGTTCCACTTCAAAATCAATCATCAGAGAATGGGGGCAAGTACAAGGTGGTGAACTATGGATGGGCCTGGAACAATGCCAGCACCAGCTGAGCATGGTGAAACCCGACATTGTCCCACACAATAAGTCATGCCAGCAGCTCTACAGACCAGAATTAGCTAATATGACTGCACACATAGTGATGTCAGCCCCACATTGTCTAGGTACTTTGACGGTTTCCCGCTGGCAGACACAATTCCATCCTCTCCTCCTTATCTTGGCCAGATTGAAGCCTGTCTCATCCACAAAAATGAAATTCTGATGGTTTTCATCAGCATCCAGTGCCATCACCATCATCATCATTATCATCCCTGAACATACTCGGTCCTTAGCTGCTTCAATCTGTCTACATTTCTCTCAAAAGGCAATATAGACAATAGAGCTGTTTTAGGTACATTTGGTGCCTTCTAGCATGCATGTGTATCAATGCCAAGGAAGACTGTGAGCTCAAGCTCTACCATCACCAGCTCATATTTCTCTGGGTGAGAAATATGAGCTGGTAATGGCAGAGCCCATAAGGTGCACCGGCCCATCCTACAAATAGGCGGGAGACGTGGTTACAGGTAAAAAAAAAATATATATTACAAATAGATATTATTAAAAACGAATTATTGAAACCACCACACACACACAGTATAACAAGGTGGGAGGGAAAACCAATCAGGGCTTAGGCTTAGGCTACCAGTGGAGGGGACGGGTCATACAGGGGGTAAGAAATCCCAAAAGAAAAAAAAAAAATCACCCAAGTCTCACGTGGCAAACACACACACATGCACCTGATAGTGAAGGAGAAACCAGGAACCCAGGAGACGCACAGCACACAGGAAGGGGACACTACCTTCAGCCCTCAGCAACTGAAAAGGAGAAAGGAAAACAAGAAATGGGTAAATGGGTGAAATTCTCAGGGTAAAATGTATGCGAGCAGAGCAGTCAGGCACTGCGGTTGGCAAACAGTCGGTCAACAGCCAACGGTCCTCGGGACAGCGGCCAGGCAAGCGGGTTGGAGGAGTGGCAAGGCAAAACGACAGAGAAAAACGCCAAGGCAAAGCAGCAATTCCTCTCTCTCTGCTCTAACAGCTGCCCAGCTCAGTCTGGAGCAGCGGTGGTATACTCCGCACCCGAGTGGCAGCAGCGGGGCTCCCCAAGTAGATGGCAGAGAGCACAGCTTGACAGATGCTATACTGGCACAAAGCTGCAACCCGATCAGCTGCTAGAGGAGACCGGAGGTAAGCGGAAGTAAATAAGGGGGCAGTTGATGACCTTGTCCTCAACCATGTTAACCCACACCTCTCAAATGGGGAGGTCCAAGCTCCCCTCTAAGATGAGGTCCACGACCATATCTCAGATATGGTGCTTGTTCCCTGCTATGACCAACATGTCTTCCTCCTCCTGCTTGACCACCTGCCTGCTCCATGTCACAGTATTGCTATGTCGCTGTAGATACCACTCATTTATACTCCTACCACAAGGTGAAATCAATCATCAGTAATGAATTGGTGTAAATGGATCTCCTGAAACTGAAACTTTTATGATGTGAACATGGCATATTGTTCATCAGTTTAAATAAAACTATGCTCTAAGAGGAATGCAACAGTTACTTATCATTTTTGAGCAGCTGTATTGATAGATAGTTAGATCACTGTAATGAAATGAACAAACTGCCAACTCAAATGCAATGTGTGAATTGTATTTTGAAATGGTAATACTGTTGTTCTGTCAGTTGGAACTGGTGATTTATGTTCAATGAACAAACTGACTTTGGTTTATGTGTACTGTATCCATGCAATTGGAAAAAGTGCCAAAGTTTTTGTTGTGCAAGAAAAGAAAAGCAGAACACTTTTTTCATAGTTTGGTTGATTAGTTTCTGAATTATTTTTAACACTTTAAATAAGGTTAGCGGATCATAATTAAAAAAAACAACTTATGATGACCAAGAGATCACACTAATATACCATAATTTCCGGACTATTGAGCACACCTGAATAGAAGTCGCACCCACTAAATTAAAAAAAAAAAAAAAAAAAAAAAAAAAAAAAAGTACATATACAGACCGCACTTGCAGGTGTCTAAATGTTTTTGCGGCATGAAGCTCGTTAGCCTGTAAAAATCTATAAATTAGCCGCATCATCGTTTAAGCCACAAGGTTCAAAGCGTGTGAAAAAAGTAGCGGCTTATAGTCCGGAACTTACGGTAAGTAAACTGAGTTTAGAGATCCTGTTCTTACCTGGACTTTCACCTCAAAGCTACCACATTGTTCCGCTAAGCAGAGCACTGTGGCAGCTTAATGGGTGGGGTTTATAACTGACTTATTTAAAACAAATAGATTAATTGAATCCTTTGTGTCTCAGGCTTTATTTTAGAAACACTTTTGGCCAGTCACTGATGTATTCAGTGAAGCTGCTCATTGCCACTGGTTCAAGTAGAGTTTCCCTGGTTCAAGTAGAGTTTCCCGGGAGGCAGACACCCTGTACCCTCTGTGCCTTTAAGAGTCGGCTTAAAACTTTCCTCTTTGATAAAGTTTATAGTTAGGGTTGGCTCAGGCTTGAACCATCCCTTAGTTATGCTGCTATAGGCCTAGACCACCAGGAGATCTCCCATGATGCACTGAGCTTCTCTCTCTCTCTCTCTCTCTCTCTCTCTCTCCACAGTATGGATTCATATCCCATGTTACATGTTACTAACTCAGTATCTTCTCTTTCCTGTAGTATTGTGCTCTTCCGTCTCTCTCTCCTCTTCTGTCTCTTTCTGCAGGTATTTCTGCCTCTGGAGCTGTAGAGTCTGATCTGTGATGACAAGTCTCCTGCTGCTCCTACAACTCCACTCAACACCTGCTGCTAGAATTAGAAATTACTTATACTGCTATTAGTTGTATTGCTATGTTAGCAGATAATACTTTAATTATCATTACTATCATTACTACTACTGTATTACTGGCATCACCTTACGTTTTATATGGAACCTGTGTTATGCTATCTTCTCTCGCTATTCTCCCCCCCTCCCCCTCTTTCTCTCCTTTTTAACCCAACCAGTCGAGGCAGATGGCCGCCCACCCTGAGTCCGGTCCTGCTTGAGGTTTCTGCCTCTTAAAGGAAGTTTTTTCTTGCCACTGTCTCCTAGTGCTGCTCATGGTGGGATCTGTTGGGTCTCTCTCTGTAAATACCTGTTTTAAAGAATACGGTCTAGACCTGCTCTATATGAAAAGTGCCTTGAGATGACTTTTGTTGTGATATGGCGCTATATAAATGAAACTGAAATTGAACTGTGTGGTTTACGTAGAACTGGTCAATAGTACAGATTGGTACAGATTCTCACATATTAATTGAATGAGACAAACAAAATGTATTCAAACTTACTTTTGCTTATTTCTGTGTCTGTGGCATCTCCACACATAAAATATGGTAACAAATTCAAGGTCCAGCCCTGCAGTGGATCAATTATGGGCGTCCTCTGTTAGGAGGAGCAAGGACACCTTACTGTAACAATCACTTTAATGAATGTAGAGATGTTTAAGTTTTAAACAGGCAGGACCTTGATGGTCCTCTACAGCAGTGAGGAAACAACACCACCATAAAACACAAGCTTATTAGCTTATTCTCTATGAGAGGTCAGTGAGAGGTTTGCATAATGCAATTCTAACTAAACCTTGTGCTGCTGTTCTGTTTGATTATGTCAGTGCTAGTCAGGCAGACACAGTGGCAGCAACCCATTAGTAACAAGGATTATAAATGTGTAAATTACATCACAGTTATGAGTTAGTATGAGTAATGAGCTGTTCCCTTAATTTTGGGGTTTGGCTTGTTCACTGTATTATAAGAATGAGATGGTGAGGTTTATCATGTGTTAGTTTAATTAACATAAGCTCAGTGTGGGGAGAGATGGCAACTGGTAATTTGAAAGTTGCCTTATTGAGATCAGGGTGGAAGTGTATTCTAGAGCCCTATGCGCAGGCTTAGCTAGCTTCTAACACCTTCAAACTCCAGCCTGGATTCTTATTAAAAGACTATATTTGTTCACTGTTTTTACAAGTTAATAACAGAGGCTGTGGAGACTTTGGAGATCTTTTAAGACACGGCTAGCATTATTCGACATTTTCATATTGTCAAAAAAATTCCAGAAAAAGGATCTGTCACTTCATCGCTCAATCCTTTTGATCTCCTCATCCTCTCTGTGGCTCTCAACTACAAGCCCACTGACTCATACTGAAGATAAACATTTTTGAGAAGAGGTTCAAAAAAACAGTGCTTTCGGAAAGTATTAACTTTTTTTTTTTCACATTTTGTAAGGTTGTGGCTGTGACTTTTTCCCCTCATCAATCAACAATCAATACACTATCATGACAAAGCCAAAACAGAATTTTAGAAATGCATGCAAATTTATTAAAAAGGAAAAACTGAAATGTCACATTGATGTTAGTATTCAGATAATTTGTTATGACACTTGAGTCTTCTCATTTGATACTTAAACTTATGTTCCAAACAATTGTTGCTTTGCCAACAGATCTATAATTACACTACTTATACTGTTTTCAGTATTACTCTTGGGTCAAGCCAGCATAATATTTCCTCTTCTTTATGACCGTCTTTATGAAATTAAATGGAGCTTGGACAAATAATTCCTATAACTGACTGTAGGAAAAAAAAAAAAGTATTCTCACTCTGATTCCAATTCAAAACAGTTTAACAACATACTGTACACTCATCAAGCACTTTATTAGAAACACCAGTACACCTGCTTCTTCATGCAGTTATCCAATCAGCAGGTCATGTGACAGTAGCAGCATAATGCAAAATGAAAATGTTATCTCAGTGACTCTGACTGTGATGTGATAGTTGGTGTCAGACAGGCTGGTTTGAGTGTTTCTGAAACTGCTGGACTCCTGGGATTTTTACACACAACAGTCTCTAGAGTTTTTACTCAGAATGGAGCCAAAAACAAAAACCATCCAATGCAGCAGTTCTGTGGAGGGAAACACCTTGTTGATGAGAGAGGTCAGTGGAGAAAGGTCAGACTGGTTAGAGCTGACAGAAAGGTTTTACGTTCAAACACTTGTTGTTATCTATATTTATTCCTCTTTCGTGTTTAGTTTTTATCATTTTTAATCATTGTGGTGACCTACTGACTTTTCTATAGACCTCATCACATGTGTTTTGCCAACAACAAATCCCACAGGACACTCAAGTTGCACCCTTTTTGTAATTGTAGATACCAAAACTCATTTTGGCGCTCACAAATCCACCTGGCAAGAGAACGCAAAGCACATAAACAGCTTCCACACAACTTGGATAGTGAATTCATTTTTATTCAGGACAGATGAAAGAGAGGAACAGATAAAGGGTTACGTCCCCTCTGAGGGCAAAATCCAAATATTCCAATTGATCCTTGTTAAAACACCTCTTCATAGAATGAAGAGATGTTGATGATTCTACTGAGTGCTCAGTTTGACAGCGAGGACTCTGAATTACACAGTATATTATGCATACATTCAAAACACAGACTTGTCAGAATTTTAGGACCACACACACACACACACACACACATACACACACATACACACACACACACACACACACACCACTCCTAGTCCTGAGCAGCCTCTTGTCTAAATTGCAGGCTGGGTCTTAAGACACGACAAGTGGCCTCACTTCTGTCATTGATTTCCGTGGCTGAGAGTGTGGGGGAGGGCAGGAGGAAAAATTGATTGTGTCAGTGGCTGGTAGACATGAGGAGGGCATCACACATGCTTTGTGCTCATTGATCTGACCACTGAAATAAATTAATTTCTCTCGCTGTTTGCTGTTGTGCTGTTGTGCTATTAGCCTCTCTGGCTCACCAGTGAGAATGGATTATCTCTGGAACCACCTATGACGATCTGTGATTCTCTTTATTAGGTGATGAATGCCCTTGAAGATAAGATCTCATAGTCCAGGACCCCTCAGTGATCCCATCTACTTCTTATACTTGCTAAGTCGATATGGCCTTAATTTCAGCTTCTTGTGTCACACTGGCTTTCAATAATCCGTTTCAGACATAAAAACATGATGAACATAGTTTGTGAAAGTTTCTGTTGCAGGATTACCTGATCTTTTATGGTGAGGGTGTCCAAACTGTGTCCCGTGGGCCATGTCCAGCCTGACACTGTGATCTTTATTTTAAATTCTATTTTGCTCACGGACTGGATAAAAGTAAAGTTTATCCATATCACCATATGGAGATATCGGTTAATGGAAGCATGGTGCATCAGATATAATGACTACTGTGGTAAAAACTGTTAAACAAGAGTGCTTCATCATTGGGAGTTTTGGGCTTACTTCTCAGGAGTTGATATCCAATATGGCAACACAATCTACTGGTCAGATATGCACTGGTTTAGTCATGGGACAGTTGAGCAACTTTGGGGACCACTGAACAACCTTGAGTGGTTGGTAGATCACACTGTTGTAGTTCATGCTTTCGTTGTGGATGTTGTAGGAGGACAAATGAAATATGTTGACAGCTAACATTTTGCAGATATTTATTCTTGTAATTCTGAATGCATTACATTTATCTTACAAATGAAAATTTATAGTATAATACAAATGAAATCATTAGCAGATATATGTATGTAGCTATAAGCTCGTATGTGGAGTTACTGCTATTGTTGCAAGTTAATGGAGCCATAAAATCAAAGTGTGGGAAAAGCAGGAGTTGGTTGGAGCTGAGAAGTGATGCACAAACAGCTTCCACAGCTGACTGTGATGGGCAATTAAGGTTAAGTCAGTTAAGTCAAGCTCCAACTCCCCTCCAGCCCATCCTACACCCAAATAAAATAACATGAAATAAAACAAAGAAGAAGTTAAGCACTTACACACTAAATCTGTGTAGGAAAACAGAGTGTTTATTTAAAGGTAAGACATTAGAATCCTCACCAATCATATTAAGGCTTAAGCTTTAGGCCACATCGTTAGCTGCTAACTAACCCCATTTGATGTTTGACTTTTTAATTTAAGCCAAATGGTGTAAAACCACAAATTAAAAAGGAGTGTGGAGCTGAGTCAGATGGTTTGCCCTCCTCTGCTGCTCAGAAATGTAGTGTGTAGTTTTATTAAAGGCTTCTTTTTGGGGCTGTTCCTGGTCTGATCTGAAGGAGGCATAACAGCACAGCTGTTGCCAGATGGTTTAGGGCATGGTCCCAGACTCTCAGTGCTTTGTTTCTATTACTACCACACTCCAGCAGCCCCAGAGGTGCTTTCCTGGCAGCTTGCTGCAGCCCTGGAACAAGGCCTTGGAGAGTATAGGACCCAGACCAATTCATCAAACAATGTGCTCCTCATGTCTCCAGTGTTGAGGACTGACTGAGCCTGTCGTCACAGCAACTCTTAACAACCCCTCTCTCTAACATCCCCATGCAAAAGGGACACTCTCTGGAAATATCTTAGCGCCCTCACAGGGCTTTATTACCTACTGGCAGACACAGCAGGAGCTGGGAGGATGATCAGAGACCAGAGTGAAGAGTTTTTAGGTTTGTTAACGACAACAAAGTCCCACTGGAATCATCTTCATTAACAGAGCACAGCCACAGTCAAGAGAAAATACAGTACAGCCATGACAGTAAAAAACAATAAAACCAAAATAAATGTTTATTACTGATATATTCACAGTACTTAGCTATATGCTGTTTGTGCTGTCTTTACAGTTTGGTAGAATTAAATAAATTAGTAGTTAAATAAATTACAAAGCAAGTGCAGTGTCATTTCATGTAAACAGCATCAGTGAGTGCTCTGTCTGTGTTTCACTCTCTGCTAGCTGCTGCAGTTGAACACACACAGACACTACAGACAGCGCTGAATACATGTTGCTGCTGAATATATTTCTGATACGCCTCTGCCATGGAGACTTTTACAAAATAAAGTTACTAACCCCAACCCTAACCCTAAAGAATCAAATACAAATGTCTAAGTGGAAACAAGACTTCAGTAAATTACAAGAAAAGTCAAGCCTTGTGTGTTTATTGAAGGACTTCTATATTAACTGGCTGTGTAACTTCACACAAGAGAACATGCTGCAAGGGCAGTGCACTGTTCTTTTGAATTTTACAAATAAAACCTATGCTTGGTTTAGAGAATATGATACAACATGCTCATTTAAACGACCCAGATAGTTAGCTTTTGTATACTGCAACAACAAATTGCTGCTTATACAGTAATGGAAAAATTATGATATTAATCAGTTTTATCTCATATATTTTATTCAGTACTCTCTATTAGAAGCTAAACAGATAGTGGTTAGCACTGTCAAGGATCTGGGTTTGAACTTGTTGGCCAGTCAAAGCCTTTCTGTGTGGAATTTGAATGTTCTCCCTGTGTCTGTGTGGGTTTCCTCTGGGCTGTGAGAGGAAAATGGAGCACTCAAACACATACAGATTAAGTGGCGACTCTACATGTTGAAGCTGCAAGCAAGCAAGGAAAAGTTTCATTTTCACATTACTAGTAAAAAATAAGCGTTTTAAAGGATGAATAAAAAAGATCATTCTCTCCAATCCAGTAACTTAAAACCTATAAAGAGCACACACCTCCTCTCAAACCATTGATAGATTTGAATGGAATGCTGTTATAAGTAGTTAGTGTCCTAGTTAGTTTCATACCTAGGTCATAAGTTTAGCCTGGAAGAGTGGTTGTTTGTAGTTTGCGTATCCCTGAACATTGTGGCTTCGACTGACCCACTGTGGAAATGACTGTGAGGTTATGTGATTACATCTGTGCTGTGGCTGAACTGGGTTTTGTGAGAAGCTAACATAGTGGACTGAAGTGACATTTGGGGTAGAGCTGATTTCTGAAATGTGGGAACAAGAAGACAACTTGAAGTATAGGCTGTGGCATTCTGAGCTTTAAAATCCATTCTAAATCCCACACAATAATTTCACTTTTCCAGAGCTAATACAGATTCAAGTCATTAGCATTCATTTTATGACTTAGGTTGTGCTCTCATTGATTGTTTTTTTCCCTTCCATCATCTGGACAGGGGGCCATGGACCAGGGCCTTGGAGGCCCACTATGGAGGAAAATGAAAAATGAAATGGTAATTAAGTGTGAGATGGAGGTAGCGCAGGCCTGTCAGTGGGGAGAAATTGAGGAAGTGAAAGCTTCAGGTTTAGAAAGGGGCTGAAATGGTGCTGCACTGCAGGAACTCTGGAGGCACAGTGGAGCCATTGTTTCACTGGTGACAGATCTCAATAAAGCTCGGCTAATTTATTTCAACTCTCATTACTCACTCAGACCCTCACAGGTGTTGCTCTATTAAAATGTGAAGCTTTTAACCCTGCTGAGGATACTGCAAGTCTGTCCACTGTGCAAGGGCAAACTCAGCTGTTAAAGGAGTTGAAGTCCAGTTCATGAGGGACTTACTGCATTACCTAACTAATGATTCAGCCAAAATAAGCCTAAATCAGACAGGAATGAGTCTCTGAATCAACATTGTGACAATGAAAGTTATTTAAAAAGAAAATATAATCTAGGTAGCAATTAAGTTTCTATTCAAAATATAAGGGCCTAAACAAGTTAGTAGCATATAATCAGAATTTCTTTGAGACAAGTTTGGGCCAGCTCAGACCAAGTCAGTTACTAATCAAGTTGTTTAAAAGCCACTGGGTTGGCGTGGAAGTACGGAACCTGTATTCCACAATTTACTGTACATTTAATATGTGATGTTCATATGGTGAATATGACATTATGACATTATTATATATAACATTTTCCCTGCACTTCTTCCACAACTTTAACAAATAGGTCATGACATACTCACTTTACTGTTTTTTAAGCACTTCATATCACTATCATTAAAATTCAACATTTCCTGCAGATATTTCAAATTAAAGGCCAAACCATAAACAGTGGGGATTATGCCCTCTGAGGAAGGCTGATGAAATATGTTACGATTCCATGAAAACTACAAAAAAAAAAAAAACTCTGTTGATGAAGACCATGCAGTTTGGCCAGAAGCTCCAGATGCAAGTTTTGTCAATTACTTATGTAGCCAGTGAGGTGATTTACCTCAGGGAGTGCAAAAGTGTTTATTGTGTGTTATAACAAGGTAGTTCCTCAAATGTGGTTGCAGATTGAAGCCCCGTTTCCTAAAAGCTTAAAGCTTAAGGCTGAGACAACTCCATGGACTAAGATCATTTTAGCCTGAAGATGATTTTGGGAAATGAATCCCAGTCTCATATGGATTAATGCTGCGAACAGTTTTGTGTCACACATAAAGGGCATGTCTTGCAGTAAATGTGTTTAATTCCAAACAATCGGAGGCAATAATCCTCTTAAACATCTCAACATATGCTGCCACCATATTCTCAACAGTATGTG